>NC_056728.1:207305103-207326001 GCF_019279795.1 Protopterus annectens | reverse complement strand
TAAATAAATATAAATGGTACAAACGTTCCAACAAGATGCAGAATTACATTTGGTCTGGATACATATGCACAAGCAACATTTATAACAGCAAAGCTGCAACACTGAGAAAACATCAACCTGAGACAGGAATGTGATACTAAAGCAACTTGAGCAGAAGGGAGTGTACTAAATACTTGGGAACAGATGAATAGCCTTCAATAAAACATGAACAAGGCCTAGTAAGGAATACTTCAGAAGCCTAAAGCTAATATTTATACTGTTTTGACATACAGGAATAAAATCCAGGCTAAAAATTTTGCTCTTCCTGGTTTAACAGCACTGAATCAGTTACACGAAAAAAATGCTTCATGCTCAACAAATGATGCATAAAAGCAGAACAAACCAAGAATACGTATCCCTTAGTCAGAAGGAGGTATACGCCTCCTCAAAACTGACTACATGCATAAGTCTGCTATCACAGGGACTGCATAAATAGCTGCCATCCTCATCAGATCCAAATACAATGAAGGCTCTAAAGCATAAAGAGAAGTTGTCTAAGAGGGCACTGTTGCTTTGTTTAGCCTAAGTGGGGGTGGAAATCAAAACAGAAGTAGGAGTGAATTAGACAGCAAATGATTGCTAGACAGCAAAAGAACACAAAGAAAATTAAACTGGAATATAGTGGCTGTTTCAGAAAACTCTCAGAACCACATGCTGACCAAGATTTGATGCAAAAATTAAAAAGTGAACTGACACCAAAATATGAAAGGTTAATAATGGTAGCCCAAGATCGTGAATTACATATATGATGGTTTAAAAAGTCAGTTGAAAAAGTGTGAGAAACTGCAGGTTCTGTAAACAGAACTGGAAACAGCTGCACATCTTGTTGGGTATGGAATTCGTGCCTGAGGGCCTGTATACTGAAAGGCACAATAATGTGACCAGGGTGCTACATTAGGGACTGTGTGAACACCAATATAAAACTGCAAAGTACTGGAAAGATGAACCAGAAATCATTATAGACAATAATGAAATTTAGATCATATGGGATCACCCAATACCAACAGTTGGAAAAAATACAGATGCAAGAAAATCAGATGTTACTAATGTCCAAGAGGGAGAGAGAGAAAAATGTAGCATTAATCAGTGAGATTTCTATACCCAGTGAGTACAGCATCTTTTCGTACAGACACAATGTTACAAAATACCTATATTTGCAAACAAATGAGAAATGTGGAATACCATGGACAGTTCCAATAGTAGTAGGAGCAACTGGACTAATAAAAAATGCAACCGTGTATGAACCGCATAAGGGAACAATTCTGGGTACACTGTGGCTGATGAAAAGAATAATTTTGGCTATCAAAGACCAACGCCATACTAATTTCATGAACTCTAATCGTACCTTGATTTAGGAATGGAATCCATTCCCATCACAGTATTAGAAACTCAAACCATTTGGAGAGACTAAAGAAGAAAATACAGTCAAGTAATTTAACAGTTATGAAGTGGGAAGAAGCACTCATGAAGGTGTCAGACAAACCTACATGTCATACGAGATCACATTAACTGATCATGATAAAATGTCCACTGCAAACCGGCATCATCCACATTCACAGATATGGTCACAAGTCAGGAAAACTCTCAATCACTGACGGCTAAAAGAAAAAAAATGTGGATCTCTGCATACTGACTGCTACAATGTCTTTCCTGATGAAATAGCCTTTTTACAAAAATAACCCTCAAAATAGGATCTCTGCATACTGACTGCTACAATGTCTTTCCTGATGAAATAGCCTTTTTACAAAAATAACCCTCAAAATATTTTTCAGTAACTGGTTACCTTTGATGGGCTCATAGGACCAGCAAATGCCCTCACTGCTAAAACTGGATCTTTTGGACTGACAATGTGCCTGTGACTAGTTGCGAAAGATGTAGTATCACAAGGATCTGGAGACCAAGGGGTGCCAATCACTGGTGCTGTAGAGTTATCTTCAGCCCTCAGCAAGGGTATGTAGCACCGATCTGAAAGAGCAAACAGTGCATTAGGATCACGCAGATACACACAATATGAATAAACAACCCATGCAGAGTAAAGCTTTCAGTACACATATGTAAATATGGCTGCACAACGGCTAGTCCTGCTGTCCAGTATTAATCCACACAACTCAAAGCACAGCCTTTAATTAACAAATATTTTACTCTGGTCAAAAAGAAACTATTGGTCCATAGACGTTCTGAGGAAAGATGTAGCAAAGCAATGCAGTGCTTCAGGTACAGCTGGGTCAGTGGAGCTACAGGTAGTACACTCAACTTAGAAGCAGAAGGCTGCAAGTTCTATTCCTGCAACACGAGGAGGAATGCTGACACTTAAGTGCGTCATCCCTCAGAAGAGATGTTAAACAGAAAGCCAATCTGCTTGATTTGGTGGCAGCTCAGGTGGATGAAAAAGATCCCACCTCACACATCAAATTACATGCAACATATTTACATTAATTCTACATTCCCCCATTGTTAACAAAACCAAATTTGTATAAACTCCACTTTTCCACGACCACCACCTAATATTTCACATAATATTTGATAATATCCACTTTCCATTGAACATAATCTTTCATTCCAAATTGTCCATATAATACAGAAAACTTTTTATCCGGATAACTAACCTATTCTTTACTATGCTTTCCACAAAAAACATTCAATCACATCCATATTTTTCTATTTATAATCTTGTAATTCTTTTACAATTTTATTTTCTGTTACTTTTTCCCATAAATTTTTAACTCTTACATGTTAATAAAACATGCTATGTTTGTAACTCGCCACAAAAATGACAAATCCTTTAATTTACTTTTTTATAAGGCATATTTCCTTTTACTGGCAACTTATTACATCTAACCTCCCTAAGAATTCTTGACATACATTCTTCATACACCATTTATCTCTGCTTCACAGCTTTTACTACTACTTCTGTTAAATATTCCCATGGATTCACACAACAGTTTTGCAACATTACATTTTCATACCATGATTCCCCATTTCTTTTATTCCTTATATCATTAATTTCCAGTTTTATTTTTTCTTGATGCATTTTATTTCTCCACCCCCCCTTTTATTCAACTCCGTTTTTTTATCTCCACCCCCCCCCTTTTATTCAACTCCGTTCTTTTATATTTCTTCTTAAATGTACTTATTTTCTTTTACATTCCAACACCTTATATAAGTTTGAGGCTCATACTACTCGATTCAGTAAACCTAAACCCCCATTCTCCTTATCCAGATATAGCACCCTTCTTTCAACTGGATTTAACCTAAACTGCCAAATGAATTGTACTATAATTTCGAGAAACGGTTTCTCAAATTCACTTGGTATCATGTATACACTAGCTATATATGACAATTTTCCTATCCATACTGTGTTTACTAAATGTACTTTTTTCTTAAATGACAACCTATACCCATTACATGACACGGAGTCACTTTAAATATCTCAATTTTCTCCCATTATTTATTCAATACATTGCATTCTCCAAAATCAGTTCCTAGTACTGGCATTTTTAAAACTGTATTCCCTCCATCTGTTTATCATCTCCAAAACAGTTATATTTCTTTATTACATTTTAATTCAACTTCTTGCAATCTGTTATGCACATATATAATTACCTCTTTCATTATTTTAGCTATTACAACATCAACATATGACATAATAGGATATGGAATACCCATTTCCTGTACACGTTTACTTTTTCTAATTTCATTTATCCCTTTTACTACATAATTTATAACAATTAAACTACTAATTGGACATTCTTGTTTTTAAACCTCTATTCATCTCTACTACTTCACTTAAACCAGACACTTAAAATTTTAATGTTAGTATTTTTATATATTGATTCACATATTTTATACTACAATTATATTCTTCCATTATTTGCAATAACATATCCATCTCTATTGAATAAAATGCTTTTTTTTTTTTTTTTTTATCAGACATCAAAGTTTGCCTCTCTCTGTCCTTTCTTAATATCCCTTATTAGCATTAATAGCATTAATAATTCTTGGTTTCCTTTTCATTTGACCCCACTAGTGGCTTCTTCCATTATGTAATTCAATTTGTTTTCTAATATTTTCTGTATTATCTTGTTTACATTACTGGCTATTTTTTTACTACATTCTTTTCCCCCTTTTTCCATATAAATCTCATAACACTCCTACATATTGTCTACAAAACCAATATTATTTAAACATTCATTAAATGTCTTTACCAACATTTTTTGCCATTGCATTAGATATCCCATACTATCTAGCAAAGCTGCTGAACTTGTATTTAGCTTCTTTGTTACCTTTTCACAACATATAACTGCAATTTCTTTTTCTAATTCTTTGCTCATTTCTAATGTAAACTGCTTTACTCTCCACTATTTTTTCTTTTCCTTTATCTTTCACATAACTATGATATTCATAACATTTTGTTTGCTTTCATTTTTTCTGTTTTCATTTCTCACTGCTCCACTATGCTCCTTTACTTTTTTTTTTTTTTTACTTAAATGGCAATACTTTTTTCCTTTGTAAAAAATATTTGTTTATATAATCTTTGATTCTTTTGATAAATCTCTTTTCTAAAATATCCCCTTTCACTCCTATCAAGATTATATAAAGCAGGTTTTTGCATTTCTCTGTATTCTTTATATTTGTCATTTTCTATTCTCCCAAGTTCAACACAGTACATTCTTTTACATTTCTCCTTAAATATTATCCACCATTTTGATAGTTTGTAAAAAAAAATCTGTCAAATGGCCTGTTCATAACATTACTTCCTGACCATTCTTATTCCACTCCTTTTCATTAATTCTCTTAAATATATAAAAAATTGAGAAAAGAATTTTCATCTATTTCAATCCATATTGCTAAAATGACCCGAAAAAAAATTATACTCCATTTTTTATTGTTCTTATAACTTTAGTTATCAAAAAATAATCTTTTTCATTTTCCTTTTCTATAAGTGCTTTACTCAAACACCACCACAAGGTGTTCTTGTAGGTCGACGCTAGATTTATTAACTAAAACAATGAAAAACAAACTGAGTAAACCAGCACTAAGCACTTTCACCCTTCCTGATTACAGGGCTTCATCAGAGTAAAGACATTTTGCATTAAGAGCTTTTTTAAACAAATTAAAATTATGTGATCAGTACGCAGGATCACTAAAAAATGCACTTAAAAATTACTTGTTAAAAGCTCCCTACAATAAACACAAACCATAACAAAAACAATAAATCTCATTTAGTAACACCTCTAATAAGCCCTATTGCTGTTCAAATAGATAACGCTTCCACATATTTGTTGCTTATACCCAATACTAGGTGGCTATTCCCCATATAACATACTATAACTTGGATGCCCTTACTTTTAAGACACTACTCAAAGAAAAATTTTCATTAATTCCTAGAGATGATATGGCATCTAATCTCAATTGCCATTCAATCTCCAGTTTCTCTAACTTTGTTTTGTTGTCACCTGTGGGGCAAATTCTGTCAATAACAAAAAAGACAAATTTCTTAAAATTACTACACTTACTGTGGGTGTAAAGGGCATTATCGGTCTTCTTTATCTGGTATCTCTCACGTGGTCAGTCATTCTTTCTCTTAACTTTTTGGTGGTTTTACACTACATAAAACGCCGGACAGCTGACACAGGTTGCAATGTACGCTATAATTTCGATATTGCAGTTGTAGTGTCCGGGGCAGGGAGTACTATGATTATAATCGTCCAATGCTACATATGGACTTACATTAATGTATTTACATGTCCTACACATGTACACTTCGACATGTTATATCTATAACCCCTGTTTTTTGTGTTTTTGTCCTTCCTCCAAACGCACTTTCAGGTTTAACCCCTACAAAAAGTTGGGTAAAAAGTAACATGCAGGACATGTAAATACATAGCCCCTGTTTTTATATAGGGAAAACCAAAAGGAAATTCAAAAACAGGGTATATATGAACATCTTAGGGATATTAAAATAAATAAAAAAAATGATGAATGCTCTGGCCAAGCACTGTATGGAAAGACACGGCCATTCTTTTAAATTTATTTTACTTGATGTCCTGGAGTTAGATAAAAAGGGGGACTGTGGACACTTTTTAAAGAAAGTCGTTATGGTAGATACACTTATGCGGCACAATGGCCTGGTTTAAATTACTTATTTTCTATTTCCTCTCTTTTAAAATTAAATGCACCTGGGAGATAATGAATACACACTTTTTTGATTGAAATTATTTTGTGTGAAGATCTTACGCATATAAGTACTTTATATAATATATATATGCATATACAAGTGTGTGAGTATAGGTATATTTTATGTGAAAATATTTTAGGTTTTAATTCAATTACTATAGTTATTTTAATACATATTTAAAGAATCATTATGTTTAGCATACCTTTGTTATGGATGTATGCTGCTTTTTGAACATAAGGTAATGTTCCTTTAAGCAAATTCATTTAGATAATTGATTTTGTGATAGGCTGAGTCAGGGGCGTGTGTGGTTTTGAAATGCTTTTAACTACTGTATTGTGTTTTTTGTATTTATATGATGAAGTCTCTGAATGAGCAGAGACTAAAGCACTTATCTACTGGTCTGACATTAAACATTTGTAGCCTTCTGTGGATCTGTGTGCTTTGCCTGCCTTCTGCCAGAATGTTTTTTGTTGGTTTTGCTGTTTTCACTCCTACCCGAGGCCAGCCCGCTTCATTCAGGCTCATGCCATACCCCTACCCCATTCCCACCCACCCCTATATCACTACCTTTATACCTAAGCTAAACACACACCCTGTACGATTCTCCAATCCACTTCCCTCCTGCCTCAGCTAACCACACCCTTCTAACTTCAACTCTTATACACAACGTCCTCCTCACTTACCCTACCTAGACTCAACCGCTCAATACCATACAACACTCTACTTTCCTATACCTCACTTCCTGATTCCACACCCACTCTCCAATTAGAATGAAAGGCCAAAACTGCTTGCTCTACAACACTATCAGGCATCCTCCTCCTTGTTTTCGATGCTACCAACCCCATAACTTCAAAATTAACCAAGCACCCATCCCCAACACTCACATACACCTCACCACACCTCCTATACAAACTTAATCATTATATCACAAAGACTTACCCTAGATTTAATACTAATGTCCTCCCTTAAAGACATATACAACACACCAACACTCAGTTGTCCTTCTAAAGGTATAAACAAACTGAAGTACCTAATTTTGTACTCTAACAAAGATAAAAATCCGATATCCATCACAATCCTGGACACAGCTGTACCTCCCATGTAACTACCCATTACCTCCAAGCTCCTGTTCCTCCACATCCACCCAAAATTTCAGACACCACTACCTACACATCTTTATCTATTACCAATAACTCTGATCTTCTCATTGCATGCTTTAATCTCAGAAGCCTTTTAAACAAGTTACCCAAATTCCATGCCATCCTTGCCTCCTACTCCCCAGATATTGCAGTCATAACTGAAATTACTACAAATGGTTACAATACTTTAAGACATGACTGGATAAACAATGTGGTGGGGGTGTAGCAATTATGTTTAAAGAATCACAATCTAGAAAAACTAAACTGTTCCCCGCCAGACATCTCTCATGCTGAACTCCTTATCACTCGCCTCCAAATTAATCATCACAAATCCATTAACATCATAGCCATCTACCTACCAGCAGGCAACAACCTTCACAACATAGAATCCCCCTCCTATCCTGATCATCTTTTCTCTATCCCAAGAAACCATCATTCTAGATGATTTCAACCAAGACTGGCTCTCCTGCTCCTCCGATTCCCCTACCTCATTTATAAACTTACACAACTTAATCCAAATTATTAACTACTCCACCCGCATCAACAAGCACTCTAATAAAATAAAACACTTCAACTGGATTTCAACCAGCAAACCAAACCACGGGTACCAGGGCAGGCTATCTACCAGTCACGCTAAGTGACCATGCCCCTACATTTCTAGTTAAGAAAAAAAAAACGTATCCAAACCAGCATCTTGTATATAGTCGCAGCAAAAAATACTTCTCTAACACCTTCAATGTACTACTACAAAACTGCGACTGATCCCCCATGAAAAAACCTGCAACTAGACCTACCTGTAAAATACTTTGATAACCTATTCCTTGAAATATTAAATCTTGCCCCATTAGAAAAAATCACCAAAAAAACAAATGGCTACCATGGCTTTCTAAACAAAACTAAAGAAACAGAGATAAAGCCTGGTCACTATATCATATGACCAAAAATAACGATCTCACCCTTTACAAACAACTCCGAAACCATGCTAAGAAAATCATCAAGGATAAAAGAACCTATTTCCTCACCTGCCAACAAAAATACCAGGACAATTCACAAAAATCCTGGCAGAATATCAACCATGGTAAAACTCCCCTCACTACTAACTCCTCTGTGCCCTTAGCCTCACAATTCAATTCCCACGTCAACTCCATCACTTCTCTTCTAGACAACAAAACAAACCCACCATTCACTGTCCCCTCCCCTACCTCTAATGATGCAAACTCCTTCTCCTTTATTCCCATTCCAACTTCCTACATAAACTCCTACATGAATTAAAATATGGCCGCGGTGGTGCAGCGGTTAAGCATTGTCGCCACACAGCAAGAGGTTCTCCCGTTAGATTCTCGGCTGAAGTGCCTTCTGTGTGGAGTCTGCATGTCCTCCTCATGGTTGAGTGACGTTAAAGACATGCAGGTAGGTGCTAGCTTGAATGCGCATGCCCTCTTTGAAGGCTGGGCATCGGGCTAGCAACTCGGCACCGTAAAAATCTACTGCCAATCATGAGCGGACCGTTCTTCTGTGGCGACCACTAACCGGGAAAAGCCGAAAGACAGAGAAAAGTAAAACCCTGCTGCTTAGCTGCCAACCAACTTCTAAACGAATACCTAAAACTAGCTGCCCCATCCACTGCCTACCCTATCTCATTACTAATAAAATGCTCCATCTCCAAACAGTACATTCCCAAATTATGGAAAATCTCTCATACCACTTCATAAAGGCAGCCCATCTACAGACATAACTAGCTACTGTCACACTGCCGTTCTATCCCCCCTTGCCAAAATTCTAGAGAAATGTATCCAGCAGCAACTCTTGAATCACCTCACTACCAAAAACCTACTCTCCAGCACACAGCTTGGCTTCAGGCCTACACACAGTACTAACTCAGCCCTCATAACCTTTACAGAGACCATTCGCCAGCTCAAAAATGGACAACTAGTCTCAGCCATTTTCTTAGATATGTCAAAAGCTTTTGAGTGTCCCATCAGCTGCTCAAAAACTTGCCACTTACAATCTCAATACCACACCCCTAACATGGTTTCACAGTTATCTATCTGACCGTCAACAGGCCACTAAATGGGCAAACAGCCTCTCCCTACTATTACCAGTCACCACGGGAGTTCCACAAGGCTCCATACTTGGGCCCCTCCTCTTCATAATAGTTACCAACAACCTATATACTGCCACCCAACATGCCATAGTCTTCCAATATGCAGATGACTCCTACCTTACCTGCTCATCCCACTCCACAAAAGAACTCCAGCACAAAATGCAATCATTCCAAGACATTGAAAAGTACCTCACCAGCCACCAACTAATCCTAAATCCAAATAAGACCAAGCTCATAATTTTCTCTAATAAATCTTCCAAACCCAGTGCCCAATCCCTCTCCATACTATCTAACAATGGTACAAAAATTTAACCCACCAAGCAGACCAATCTGCTAGGGGTAACCAAAGATGACTCACTAAAATATGATAAACACATATGACCATCAAAAAAATCCCTCTAAACTAGGTGTTCTATACAGGATCAAACCTTATCATACACAACAAGCTAGACTGGCCAGTGCACAATCCAACTTGCTAGCCACCATCCAATACTCCTCCGAGGTCTTTACTAACCTATCAAAAACTGATATAAATAAACTAGACTCCTGCTATAACAGAATAGCTAAGTTTGTCACCAACCCCACAGAACACACCACTGCACTGATCTGACAGCTCAACTGGCTAGAACTTCCCAACCTATTACTAAAACACCTTTCACTTGCCCATAAAATCATATTCAACCCTACCAACGTGCCCAGCTCGATCAAACCTAGCCCAGCCAAACTGTAGGCTCCTTTGATCATCCAACAAACTAATGCTAAAAGTAACCCAGTCTCACAACCATCACAGACACTCCCTCTACTACCATAAAATACCTAAAAATTGAAACAACCTTCCTCAACAGTTAACTAAAAAACCCAACCCGTCCACATTTAAAACTACCCTGAAAGACTATTTAAATGATAATTGGCTATGCCCCTGTATTGCTCCCAAATAATATTCTTCCCATTTTTCCCACTCATCTCACATAGGGCTATTCCACTATCTGTCTTATCTTTATTAATCTTTGTTCCTTCAGATGACAAAATTTTGTAAAACTACATGACCAATTTTGGTCTTTCAGAAAAGAGACTCGCCTTGTAAAGCTACGTGACTTATGTAACTCATATATTGTAAAAAATATTATTCCTGTATACCTGAAACACATGTTTATATTGTATTCTATTACATTTTGCTATAATATTTTTGGTAAACTCATTTACATATTGTTAGCAATGTACTACTTTAAGTTTACTGCTTGTACCTTAATAATGTTCTTTTTATTATGAAGCTTTTCTCCCAAAGTCTCCGATGAAAACAAGTTTTTTTTTTCAACCCAGTTGACACTACCCGGTTCACAAATGTAAATAAATGTTTCTTTACCCAAGTTCCATATTATACTGCCAAACCATAACGTCTTTCTTCTTTAAACTCCTAATACCATCAAATACTATAAAATCGACCTCATACCAGTATTAAACCACTATATCACTGCAATTCTCATTAGTACATTCTTTTACTATTAACATTAACAGATAGTATCTTAAGATTTGCCACCCTTCTCTTGAACTTATAAGCCATTGATAGTTATTGATCCATTTCCTTTCTTTTTACTATCAATGCAAAGTCCTGATTTTTTCCCCTACCTTTTTCCCCAATTGAAATTTGTAACCATTTTCCAATCTACATCTTCTCCATCATTACCTTCTGTTCCACTCTCCCCTCTCCCTTTTTGTGCATTAACCACATTTTCTTCGATTTCCTATCTTGACTTACCCTTTTATGTTGTTCCTCCTGTTGTAACTGTTTATTATATAAATCTTCGTTATTACGTCCTTCTACATCATATTCTACACTTTTTCCCCTTCTCACAATCCATCCATACATGCTTCTTTACATTTGTAAAATCTTTTCACCTTTTTTGCATCATGACCAATTTCCCCACAAGTAACATCTCTTTTTATTACCATTACTTACAAAATGTCCCTCTTCCCGAAAGTAAAAAAAAAAAAACGTTTTGGGTTGTTCCCAATACTTAGCTCTATGACCATAAACATTAATCATGCTTGGAATATGTATCATTTTACCATTTTGAAAATCACTTTACAGTCCCAACGCCCTGTGTCAAAGTCCTCTAACAATTTAAGAAATGTCCTTTACTACTTTACAAAAATTCTTTAATAAGTATTTTTATTAGTCACTCTTTCTGTCCAAAATTGTAAGGTACCTTTTGTCTAGGTTTCCCAAAAATAAGTCTTTACAATATATTTATTCCACGTTTACATTACTTTTTTCCATATTTCCCATGAAAAAAATCTAATATTTCACCAGTCTCAAAGAAAATGTGACAAGTATTTTTTAATCAGAATGAAAGCTTACACCTCTTGCACCCTTATTCACGGACACAAAAATTTTGTACCATACTTCATACCTGTCCTTCTCCAATTCTTTACTTTGGATTCTCGCTACATACTTCTCTCTTTCCAATTCTTCTTTTCCCTTTGAACTTATTTCTGCTCACGAAACACTTTTGTGAACTATCTTTTCCTGTCCTCTTTTCTGGTTGACTCTTTCCATGTCGCCCCATGATAGGTCCTTACCAGTCTCCAGCTCACTCTGTTCTACCAACTACTCTAAGGTATCATCACATAATTCTTCGAATTGGAGGGCTGTAATTATAGCTTCTTCCTTCTGTTGCTCTTTACCCTTCAATTCTTCAAAAAGATCCCTTTAGAATAAATCCTCTGAATCCTCAATCCGATCTCCTTCCAGCTTTCCCAAAACAGATCTCCTCCACTTGAAAGAACATCTCTGCGTAGACATTCCTCTAATTCATTCTCCTTCAAAGCCATGTTTTGCATGCCATTCACCCAGCTGGCACTGCACTAGGAATAGCTTGGATGCCTGAATTTGTCAGCTATATGCATTATGAGTGTTGTAGTGGTAGGGAAAATTCCCTTATGCCCTAGCCAAACTTCCACTAATGGTTTAAATACCACATTAGGTTTCCCCCGAAAAAGAGGCCAGTGGAACAAGCCCGGTAAACAAAGAAAAAAAAAAAAGATACTACAGGAAGCCTATAACAAGACCATGTGCAAAGTAGTAAAAGATACAAACAGAAATTATGACCTATAATACAACTAAGAAATCATGTAAATTGACAATCAAGACATCTGGCCGTGAAGCTGTGTAAAATGTTTTACAGCTAAAACCCAGTTCTACCTACAGAAGCTGCAGGTTGCAAGGTATAACAACTAATACAGGACACAAAATAGATTCTTGACACATACAAAGCTGAAGTTAGATGAGGAATAAAAATAAGGAAGGGAGCAAATCAAAGTACTTGGCATTAGCTCTGTAACTACAAGAATGGAGGGAATGCTGTGCATGTTTTAGGAAGATAAATGCAGGGGAAGCTTCAAAGTTTAAGTAGAAGTTTACGATTTTCTGGGTAAATTAAAACCCACTGAAGAAAATTGGAACAGAGAATTATCAGCAAGACAGCAGCAGAAAAGGGCAGGAAAAGACTATGAAAGTTTCATGCATTACAGGGGGCTGATTTTCCAGATCAGAAATGGATTATCAAGTTGAGCATTTGTGAAAAGATGTGAATCATTCTTGCCAACATGACATATCCCCCACCCACCCACCTCAAACTCCTAGTACATGTTAAGCAGAGTAGCACCCTTGCCACCTTCAGGTTAAACAAATACAGGATGGGCAGCCTCAAGTTTTCCATTTACTGGTCTTGTATTACCCCTCCGTGAGGCTGGAGGGAGTTTCTGAATATGAGTTATTGGCTAGGCCTGTAAGAGTCTGCAGAATGATTGCTTAGTACTTGCCTATGAACCCATAATATGAATTCCCATAAATACCAAAAGTATATAATGTAAATTATCACAAACATGAATATGTTCATAGGAATTTACAAGGCAATTGAGCCAACTGACAATTTGCTCCTTGCCAGTGCCCAACCTTAGTCTGCACCACCTTTCTCTAAGAGGACTAGGTCAAACAATCCCCAAAATGAATTTGTGGATATCCAAGCAATCATCAATATCCTGTTTGAAGGATGGAATTGTATCGTGTCACAGTATGCAAGTACAGCATAGAGGTAGGAGAGTCACTGCGCAATCAACTTATCTCTTCAACACTTCAAATGTTGCCAATCTGTGGATGACTATTCAGGTCCCTTTTTCCTAGTATTTACGGGGTTATTGGATTTGTCGAGATAAAAGATCCAAATCAACTAAACTCCTAAAGGCATGGAATGCAGAGACAGATCTCCTTTAAGGAGTTTGTAAGATAATGAATATAAATACAGTGTTCCCAGTTCTCTCTTGATAGGCAAGACCATTTAAGCCACTGACCTAAGTTAAAATTCTCTTAGGTCTTAAAAGCTGTTTGACGAGGTACATTCCAAAGTAGGCAAAGTGCTAAATGACTAAAATCAGTGCTGAATACAAGAGAAAGTATAGCTGTACAAGTTTCACTTACTATTAACAGTAGATATCTGAATTCATCACTGCTGCAGTAGAATACATGCTATATGGGATATGTCCTGCCCAGCACACAACTAAACAGCTTCTAAAAGCTCTGGTTCTTTCCCACACCTTCACTCTACAGCTGACAGGTCAACCCCGTGGGGGAAATTAGAAGTCAGGTGAAAATTTCTTTGGGACTTTCTCGCCCAAAAGGAGAGTGCACTCATTCTGAACCACTAAAACATATAATCACAAATAATTTTACATCTCAACAAATTATAAACAGTAGGGGGATGAAGTTGTTGGGAGGGTACTGCAGCAGGAAACAATTTGAATATCTATTACAGTTAAGTGCAATTTACACAACTGTACTAAGTTCATTCCCACTGCTGCAGTAGCCTTTAGACTATATGAGTTTGTTACCAAAGCGTATCCAACTTGGTAGGAGAAGGGCATGGATCCAGGATCTTCTTAAGAATAGTCCTAGCAAAGCCGGTCATGGACCTAGAAAAATAATACAGTTTGTAATACCTTGTGAATGTATATGCAAAGACCATGTAGCTGCCTCTAGGATACTTTGAGTCCACCCTTTTCCGATATGCCATTGGAGATGACAAGGCTTTAGTAGAATGAGCCTTTATAAAGCATGGAATGGTGGAAAAAGCTGAAGACAACCATTTGGAAATTATCTGTTTTGACATGCATTGCGCCTTTTTGTTTGTCCGAAAAAGAACTGACCTGTTTTTCTGAAGAACTTAGTTCTGTCAAGATGGTACCAGAGCTGCCTATGCATGTCCAGAGTATGAAGAATCCTCTTCCTCCTTTTCTGAGGATCTGGAAAAAACACTGGAAGACTGATGGCTTGATTCCAAGTAAACTCAAACATTTTGGGTATGAATGAGGGTGTTCTAAGTGACACCCAATCTCTATGGAAGTCCAGACAAGGTCCCCCCAAAATGAGCGCTTGCAACTCAGATGTTCTTCTTAGAGATGTCAGATCAATCACAGCAGTTTTTTATATAATGAACCCTATATGTCTGCTTGATGAGCAGGTTCAAATGGGAGTTGTGATTACATTTTCCAGCACAAAGTTATCACAAGAATGAGCAACCTGTTTAAAAAGGAAGTCTCAGATGGCAAACTCCTTTAAGAAACTGTCACTAAAAACAAAGAATGCAGATGATCCATATGCAGACATGCTTATGTGGCTGCAATATGTACCATGACAGATGAAAAAGAGATGCAAGAGGATTGTAACTCTCAAATATTGAAGTACATAAAAAGTTATTTACTCACCATAACATTCCATCTGTGCTGTTTTCATTCCTACTCAACTGCTGGGTTCAGATCCCATCCTTGGATTCATCTCTATTACTTCTTCCAGATTGTAGACACAAACTCTAGAGCACCTCCCATAATCTCCCAGTGACGTTGCATACCTTAGATCTAGTCTGCTGCCCACAGACCTACAGAGTAGTGGAGAATCAAAAACAGAATCTGGGGCTTAAATAAAGAAACAGTTCCTCCTAAATCCTTCTAGCTTTCCAAGATTAGATCAAAAGAGCAGGTCGCTGGAGGGAAGTTAAGGAAGAATGAAAATGGACAACAAAGATGGAATGTTATGGTGAGTACATACTTTATTTTCCACGTCATTTTCATTCATTCCTCAACTGTTACGACAGAATCCCCAGCTACTTAAATCCCAGGAGGACATCAAGGAAAATCCTGAGCACTGCTGAGCCAAAGGGTGCACCTTACAGACCAGATCTAATTTGTAATGAGCAATAAAGGTATGAGGATTAGCCAAGTTGCAGCAGCACAAATATCATCTAAAGAAGTTCTAGACAAAAAGGCTGAAGAAGTTGCCACATACCTGGTTGAGTAGGCTATTGGTGGCTTTGGTAAAGGCAAACCCACTTTTTCATAAACAAAAGTAATACAGTCACTCAACCATTTACCTAAAGTTACAGAAAGTGCTTTGCCTAATTTTAAATTAGGAAAGAAAAATGTTCAGATTTCCTTAATTCTTCAGTTCTGTGAATAAAAAAACATAACGGTCTACTAACATCCAAAAGAAGTAATATGTATTTCTACTTTGTTTGAGAAATTTTGAAAAAAGACAGGAAGGTTAATAACCTGATTAATTCTGGATTCTGACACTACCTTAGGTAGAAAGGAAGGACTAGTCTGTAAAGATACCCTTATCCTTATGAAAACTCAAATAAGGAAGTTTAGATGACAAGGAATGAAGTTCAGACACTCTTCTGGCAGAAGAAACAGCAACTAGGAAACCAGTTTTCCAGGTCAAAAATTCTAGTTAACACTTAGCTGAAGTTTCAAAAGGGGGGTTGGATTAAGGCCTGTAAAAAAAAATATTTAAATCCCAAGGGGAGAAGAATCCTTTACAGGTCTCAGCAGATATCTTGCTCTGAGAAAGGCTTTGCAAAGCTTGGAGGAAGCTATGGTAAGAGTTATTTACTCACATATGAAAATTGGAAATGGCTAATTGTACAACAGTTGAAGAGTTAGCCCCTTCATTGAAAAATTGTGGCCAAAAAGTCAAGAAACTTGAAAATAGATGCTTAAAATGGATCTAGATTCTTTTTATATGCCTAAAAGCTGGGATAATAGAATGCGGCAGACAGGAGAGGATAGCCTGGGCTGTCTTGCAATCAACAGAACTGGGGAAACCATGCAGTCAACTTGAGACCTGAAATGTCTGGATCAGTCATGTATGTGCTGGGTGAGACAGTAGGCCTTGAGTTGGATCCATAATCCAGGGTGGAAGTAGAAGATTAGGCCAAAGGAAGGGGAGACCAAATCTGTCAACACCAATAAGGTGCAATTAAGTTAATTGTGCCGTTCAATTGAGATGCTTTCTGGAGAAATCTGGGAATGAGGGGAGCAGGGGGAAGCATATAGGAGACCAGAGGGCCAAGCTTGAAGTACAGCATCTCTCAGGGACTCCTGCACTGGGGGGGGGGGGGTCAGGGCAAAGAACCTGCTGCAATTGGTGAAGGAAGATGCTAAGTGATTGCAGCATGGTTGGCTCCGACAGAAAATCCTCCCTGCCACCTTCATGTTGACAGACCACTTGGGAGGCATTAGAATGGGTCTCAGAAGTTTGCTCGAATGAGCAAATGTTCGAAACCCAAATGGCCAGGCATACTTGCACAAAAGTGCTTTTCACCAAAGAAGCACTTCCGCTTAAGTATGCCTGTTGCAGAGGCCCTACTATGGTGTGGATAAGGGAAAATTGCCTTTTCCCCAGTGTAGTGCAGTCTCGGAGGGAGAATATTAAAGTAGGGGGGTGTGCGGGGTGCAGGGGGGCTTTGCCCTCCTGCTAAAACGTTAATGCAGTGGGGTTTTTTTTGTAACATACTTTAATGAAAGCGCTTTTTCGATAAAAGCGTCTGTTAAAGTGTTCGGTTGTTATGGATTCGGACATTTGCTCATTTGAGCAAAAGTCATAAATCCATTAGAAAAGACCTGCTTACCTTTCCTGGAATTATGTTGGACTTCTGCTGAATGCACATTGCTATCAGAAAACGAATGGATTAAATTGCCCATTGCCAGTGTCTCTCAGCTTTTCAACAAAGGGGGGTAAGACCTGGCTCCCCCTTGTCTGCTGTTACACCAGACCACTGACATTGTCCATCTGAATCTCAACAGCCTCTTTTGGGAAAGAGTCACGGAAGGCCTGCAATGCTAGGACAGCACATCTGCAGGACAATGGAAAGCATGATGGCCTCTTCAGGGGACCATGTGTGTTGGACTATCGCTCGCAAGAAGTGCACCCCCACCCAATGAGAGGCATCCGTGGTCACTGTAACCTTAGGTTGAAGGAGAAACAAAGGGACAGCCTTTCTGTATTTGACTGGAATGGATTCACCTCAGAAGGTGCTTTTTGCAGGCTTACATTATTTTGACTTGACTGGATAGCAGTTGCTACAAAATAGAACATCGACTTGGAATACTCCATTGAAGGATTCTCATATGTACCCTGCAAGCAGAATCAGAGAGATTGCTGCTGACCTGGATTCCAGTGCTTGGAGTATCAGACGTGATTAAAGAGAAGAACTCTGATCTTTCTGACCTGGAACTGAACAGTGTGAATTCAAGACAGAGGTAGAAACGCTATCTGAGTCACTGTATTGAACTTAACACCAATGAATTCCAGAGTCTGACATGAACTGAGTTGAGACTTGTTTCAACTGACAGAAATCTACAGATGAGCACAGCTGGAGTAAGAAGTCCCATGCTTGAATTAATTGGGGCTTGGTTGGAGTGGTCCAAAGCCAGTCGCCCAGATATGGAAATGCTCCGATCACCTGCAGTCTCAAGTGAGCTACAACTACTGCCATGCACTTGGTAAACACCCTGAGGGCTGTGGTGAGACCAAAGGGCAGTGCTCTGAATTGGCAATGACTGTTTACAAGCGGGAAGCGTAGATATCTTCTGGATTGCCTGCTCATTTTGATGTAATGGTACACATCCTTAAGATTTAACATGCACATTCAGTTCTCCTTGTACAGCAACAGTAGAAAGGGCTGAACAGTCACCATCTGGTACTTGGTATGTTTTACTGATCAGTTTAGTATGTTGAGATCCAAGACTGGTCTGCCAGCCAATCTTATTTTGGCACTAAAAATAATCCTAAGTTCTGGATTCTTTCTGGTCTTGGGGGACCTCTGATGACTCTTCCAGCAGCTTATTCCTAGTTTTGCTGCTTCCCTCTGACTGGGTGGAACTATGGGATTTTACATGATACTAGCGAGGTTGGATGGGAAAATGGTATTATAAGACCTCTGGATATTATTCTCTGCACCCATGAATCTTTTATTTCTAGCCAGCCTCCCTGGTGCAGGGTTAAATGACCCCCAACTTCCTCCAGAGGACAGTTGGGCCTCCTTTCAGGAGCACTGATAGTATCTGTGAGAAGGTATCCCTAGATCACTGATCATGCGGACCACCTCTACAGTGGGAAGGCATCTTCCACTGGATTTCACCCCTCTGCCCGTGGGGGAACCTAGGATTTTGTGAACCACATTTTCCATCTTCCATACTGGTTCCTAGGAAAAAGTCCATTGAGGGGTCGAAAAATGTATGCCACAAAGCAGGCAGCAGTTTTCCTTCCAGGTGATACCTAGAGTTTGCATCTTTTAATTTGGGGCCCAATAAGGAGGTTCCGTCAAAGGGAGCACTGACAAAAGAAACTTTGATGGGTTCCGCAAAAATCACAAAAGCACATCCATGTATGTCTCCTGTTGGAAATGCGTGAACCCACCACCTGTGAAACACGTTCACCCGCGTGGGAGATGAGCCTCATGGGCAAATTTGATATCGAAAAAAGGGTTGAAAACTGTGAGGAAATGGTCTCTACCTCAGAGGATATGGTCCCAGAGAGGGATTTGGAAAGTTCCTTGGTCTTGTAAAATGTGCCAAATAATTCAGCAACCTAAGGGTGAAAGTCGAAGCACAGGCACACTTCCAGAACCTGTCCAGTGCCCTAAACTTCCTGTTGGGGGGGGTGTGGACAGAGGAATTTTGTTCTGCCAGTTCCTTCTTCGTGGCTGCTGCTACGACTCCATGGCATCAATGGGAACTCATTTACTCCAGTGTGGTCTATCCTTATGTGGTACCACGCTCCTTCCACGCTGATCTACAGCCTAAATCAATGAACTCATAGAATGGCAGACTCGCACAGGAGGTAGCCAGACTAGCTTCACAGGCCTCCAAGAACATTAACTTCTCGTAAGGGACAATGGGGGACCAACGACCCCTTTGTTTTAGGAGTTCTAAGATACAACCAAATGAGATGACATTGGGTGGTGATCTGGGGGAGCTTTCCCCTGCATCAAAGTCAATGTCCTCAGTGACCGACTCTTGTGGAGAGTTAGTGTCTACTTTTGCCCTTTCTCTTCAGAGGAACCTCCTAGAAGGAAAACTGGAGGTAGAAGACGAGATTACTACACCCTGTTGAATGGGCTGGAGACTGGTTTGGGCTACCTGTCCCAGTGGAACAGATGACTAAAGCTCTATACGTACAATTGAACAGGACTGGGAAGTCACAGCTGAAGAGGGAAGACAAGTGTGAACTTTGGGAACAGAGAAATCTCGGTTTACTACTTTGAAGGTAAAAGCCTTGGAGAAAAACAAAACTGGATCTAATAAGTCAGGCATTCGGACAAGCTGCTTGAGAAAGGAACTGGAGCTTAACTGCTGAGCACCAAACCCCAAGGGTTTGATACTGGTCTGACAATTTCTGTCTCGAATACATCTTAGAGCCAGTGTAGATGCTATGGCTCCAAGAATCTGGCTCTGAAGTACTTTGCGCTGGATCACTCAGACACCAACGGAGTCAAACATGCCAACATCTTAAGATCTGTGTGATACTCCAGGACTTTCAGATCCAATGGTTATGAAAGCAAAGGTCAATTCGGAAAAAGAGCTAATACTGGAGGTGCAGTAGTAACAAGGGTCTTCAGACCGGATAGGGTCGGAGCCGAAAGAAATCCCATTTTTGGCTTGTTTATGAGGAAGCTCTGACAACCAAGCCAAATTTGCAAATGTTGTTGGACCCAGAGATCTCTTACAAGATTCTTTTCCATGAGAATCTCCCTTTTTTTCTATATGTTTGGGGATTTGAGCCCCCAAGGCTGTAGATGGAGGTTTAGAGGGCAGCAAGCCCCTAAGAATTAACTTATTCTTTCAGTCTATTAAAGCAAGGGTATGAAACACCTCACAAATATCACAGTTGGAGTCCAGGTTAGAAGACCCTAAGCAATACACGCACTTTGAATGTGCATCACAGTTTGGTATTTTGTGACCGCAGTCAACACCTTTTTTTTTTTTTTTTTTTTTTTTTTTTAAATTGGAAGGCTTGTCAGAAAAACATTTAAAAAAAAAAAAAAGGAAAAGGAAATTACCAACAATTATAAGCAAATGGAGAAGTACTAAAAAGTAATGTACAG
>NC_056728.1:207284304-207304603 GCF_019279795.1 Protopterus annectens | reverse complement strand
GTGTGTGTATATATATATATATATATATATATATATATATATATATATGCATATATATATATATATATATATATATATATATATATATATATAGATATGTATATGTATTTGTGTATGTGTATGTATATATATATATATATATATATATATATATATATATATATATATATTTTATTTTACATTAGTTGACTGGGCTAGTGTAGCTGGATACATGTCCATTTTCAGTAGAGGCCCATGGAGATCAGATCCAAACATAATAAAATTACAAAATAGAAATTAGAAAATAAAAATTACAAAAATAGAAATTACAAAATAAAAATTCACTACTTACATTAATAGCTTTCATGTGGAGATAAGCTCCAAATATAGCATAGTTACTATATGTAATACTTAATAGTTACTCAAGTTCTACTTTATAAGAGTATTTAATAGTGTATGGGTTATAATTAAATAAAAGGTTTATCTAAGAAGAGGAAAAGTAGTTTACAGTCTTTGCGTGAGTTTTAGATTTAAGGATGTACTGGTACACTTGAGGTTCTAATGTTGCCATTTGTAAGTCAAAGTAGGGGAACACGAATTGAGGTTTGAGAACAAATGTTACATATGAGGGCTGGAATAAAGTTAGCTTCTAGGATTAAAGTTAGAGAGGGGACAACGCCCATAAGGAGGGCATATTGCAAGAAGATTTAGTAATAGGAAAAGTGAGGTTCAGTCAGGTTTAGTGCAGGGACAGAGCCAATTATTTTTCATAAGTTCTTTGAGGTGTTTTTTGTAGAGAGATGTAGATGAGAGAGATGTGAGTGACGTATGAAGCTTGTTTCATATTTTTCCCACAATGTTGGTAAAAAGGGAGTCTCCAGCTTTATTATTAGATTTGATATTGGCGATTAGTAACTTATTAGCTGAACGAAGTGTTGCAAGATTTTTATATGGGGTGATTAGGTTAGAGAGGGTTGGAGTATTATTTGGGTGATGAAGGATTTTTTGTGTGATCACTAGTTGATTATACACCAACTGGTTTTGTAGTTCAGACCACCCAAGTTGTTTAAGGTTGTGACAGTGGTGGGTTCTAAAAGGGGTGCCAGTGGCAAATTTTGCTATATTGTTATGGCTAGTTTCGAGCTTACTTAGTTTAGATTTCGATAGATTGGTATAAATAGCAGAAACATAGAATAGGGTAGAAGTGAGGTGGGTCTGGGCAATGGTGGTTCTAGCTTAGAGGTATGAGGTAGGGTTCAATTCTATACAAGGAGCCAAGTTTTTTATTGACCATCAATATAGTATTGTTGATATGATCGTCATTGCTGAGGTTATTATCTATAGTAATGCCCAGGAGACGTGTAGTAGTATCGGGAAATAGTGGTACTGTTAGAGGTAATTGTGAAGTGGATAGATGGAGACTTTTGGGTGGGAGCAAAAAGTAACAATTTTGTTTTTTTGGGGTTAAGGAGGAGGCAATGGTCAGAAAACCAATTTTCAACAGTGTTAAATAGTGATTGGGTATGGGTTTGAAGAGAGATTGATGAATTAGAAGAACATATTAGAGTAGAGTCATCGGCATATTGAATACAGGTAGCTTGATGAAAAACAGTATTGAGGTCATTAATAAAAATGGAAAATAAGAGGGCCTAAAATAGAGCCTTGTGGGACTCCAATGTTTATGGGGAGGGGTGTGACTAGGTTATTATCCCAGAGCACTGCTTGATGTCTGTTTTTTAGATAGGATGTAAACCAAAGTATTGCTTGAGGGTCAAGAGATTGTGCTTTTAGTACACTGATTAGTAAGTTGTGGTTAACCATATCAAAGGCTTTTGATAGGTCAATAAATGCGGAAGACAGAGAATTATTATTTTGATTTCTGTTTATACAGTCAGCAAAAGTTAGCAGGGCAGTGGTTGTACTGTGAAAGGGCCTAAAGCCGTGCTGGCATTTGGCAAGTAAATTGTCGAGCAGGTGTTGAAGTAATTGATGGTGAATACATTTTTCCATTATTTTGACAAGTAGGGAGAGTAATGCAATTGGACGGAAATTGGAGATATCAGTGGATTTGCCTCCTTTATGTAAAGGGATAATGTGGGAGACGTTCCATATAGATGGGATGCTACCTTCTGTGGTGGTACAGTTTATAAGGATGGATATGGGATAAGCTATGACTTTGGAAGCTATTTGAAGATATTCAGCTGGGAGGCGGTCAGCAGAAGGGTTACAAGGCTTAAGTTTTTGAAGGAGTTTGCAGGTAAAGGATGTTGATACAGGTTTTATGTGTAAGGAGGGCACTGGACTGTTTGTTTTGTAAAGGGTTGGGAGGACTGGGAGGGAGTGTCTTTGCAAGATTTTGAATTATTTCAGTGAAGTAATTATTGAAGGCATCAGCTATTTGCAAAGGATTGTCATGAGGAATTGAAGTTGGGGCTGGAGTTTTGGAATGTCCTGGTCAGAGAAGTTTATTGATGCCTGACCAGAACTTTTGTGGGTTTTTTGTATGAGATTGTTGAAGGTGGAGATAATTTTTTTTGTCTATGATAATGTCCTTTTTGGTTGCATTTCTTAGCTTTTTAAAGAGTAGATGGTCTGCAGAGCTCTTAGTGGCTCTCCATTTGGCCCATATTTTGTTTCGTAGGAACATTTTTTCCTTGTCCTATTTCAAGTCCGAATATTCAAGATACCTTGACACCCTCCCACCTTGGCTGTTTTTCTCTCCAGAAAATCTGAATCTCCATTTTCCTCTTTGGCAACAGATTGTTTCGACAATGGGTTCTGAAAGTCGTTCATCAGGATTACAGATGGCAGTGTGAGGGGAAATTTTTCCTTTCCAGGGGGTCATTCCTCATCTTGCATATCAGACTCTGTTTCCACTTATCACATACTGTTTCAAGGAATGAGAACCATTTTCTCCTCCTTTCCAGCTGGGGAAGATGTTCCTAGTCCCCCCCCCAAAAAAAAAATTAATGGAGACCAGTTCTGGATATTTTTTTTCTTAAACCTGTTTGTAATAGTGCTCAAATTTAAAATGATGTCTCTTCATAACCTGTTCCCTCTTTCCTCTAAAGTTTCCTGGTAACACTAGACTTAGATGGTTATCGCATTCCTGTGTATCCAGACTCCAGGTGTGTAAGGTTTTGTGGGTCTGGATGACATTCAGTTCTGTACCTTACCTGTTGGACTATCCACTGCATTAGTTTGTTCACAAAGTGTCTAGCTATAGCTCATTGCAGACGTCAGGGTATCCATATTTTCTGTATTTAGATAAATTGCTCATCTTTGCAGAGTGTTTTTTGAAATGTCAGGAATCTCTCTCTGGTGCGAGATCTCTTTCACAACCTGGGATTCCAAAAGAACATTTAGCAGTCTTGAATCCCTCACACAAGATTGTGTTCTGAGGATGTCAACTAGACAGCTCAGTTAGAGCTTTTCTTCCACAGGAAAAATTCTTCCACAGGAAAAAACAGATCTTTATTTAGATCCGTTTCTGAGGTTTTTCCACTCAGACTTCAGTTACTAAGAGGAAATACCTCGGGATTTTGAGTCTCATGGCATCTATTATTCTCATAATACCCCTGGTGAGGCTACATATGTGAAAGATAAAGTGGCGTCTGAAATCTGTGTTCCCAGCATCAGCACCCTTTATCTTTTCAGATCCCAGTACTGGGGTTTTCCAGAAGAGAAATCACTTGGTGGAGACAGCAGATAGCCTTAAATCAAGGTCTTCTCTTCTCCCTCCCTGCTCCAAAGCAATCAGTCACCACAGATGCTTGGGAGTTTGCATGGGGAGCAGCTTCAGGAGAGAAGTACTGGGGGGTGTGGGACACCAAGGACTGACTCAAGCACATAAGTATCAAGGAGATGCTTGCCCTGTTCAAGGCTCTCAATTCTCTCAACCATCTTTGGTCAACGGGACTGCTTTAGATGATTGCACACAATACCACTATGATGTGGTACATCAACAAACAAGGGGAAGCTAGGTTGTAGCCCCTTTGCAGACTAGCCATGTTAGCTTGGGTTATAGCGTCACAGCACAGTCTTACTCTACAGGCATCCTACATCCCGTCAGGCCAAAGCTGTGTGGCACACAAGCTGAGCAGGACCAGGACATTCACTCGCAAATGGAAACTAGATCCAGGGGTCTTCCAAGATTTTATCCATCTGTGGGGAGTTCCTTAAGTTAGACACCTTTGGTTCCTCTATGAACACTCATTTGGCAAAATTCTATTCCAGGACTCTCTCCAAGATGACCTGGAAGACAGATCCCTTTTCTTTGGACAGGAATGTTCCTGTATGCCTTTCCAGTAATATCCAGGGTACTTCTGAAAATTCAGAAGGAACTCCCCCAAGATCATTGTGGTGACTCCCTACTGGCCCAGGCAAGTGTGGTTCTACCTTCTTTTGGAAATACCACAAGTTTACACACAGAATGGATTACTAACACAAGAACAATAGTTTTTAATGTTGGAGTGTATCAATCATCAATTGACTTCCTGAATGACAATGTCTTAATTCCTCTTAAGCACCTGTTTTCTGAGGATGTGCAGCAGGTACCTAGAGGCTAAAGGCCTGCTACTAGAAGATCACATATTAGCAAATGGAAAAGGGTTTTCTTGTCTGTTCTAAGAGCATAACCAGCACCTATTCAGGGTTGGTTAGTTCTCTGGTTTTACAATGCTTGTGAGTTGCTGTGCTGTTTTTTCTTGTTCCTCTGTCAAGGTTCATTTATCAGCTATGTCTGTCCATGGATCCTCCTCTTTCAAGGCAGTTGCATGTCCACATGTTCTTGAAAGGAGTTTTGCATAAGAGACCTACAAGTAAATTGGTAGTCCCTCCTTGTGATCTTAATTTTGTTAGAGAAGTTAACACTTGTCCATTTGAACCAGCTAATCTGTGGCTTGTGGTTCTTAACATTGGCTGTGCAAGAAGGGTATTTGATTTGCAAAGCTCTTATGGCAAGATATCCCTACCTCATTTTCCACAAGGACAGGGTTTCTTTGAGAACTGATCCCTTTATGCCTAAAGTGGTATCCAGGTTTACTTTAAGCTAAACTATCCATCTTCCCATTTTATTTCCTAAACCTAAAAATGAGGGAGAAAGGATACTCCATAATGTCCACAGATAATGATGGTAGTATGTTGACAGAACTAAATATTTTGGATCTTTGGATCAGTTAATTTCTTTTGAAGCTAAGAAGGGACACTGGTGTTATAACAGATTTTTTCCAAATAGTTGTCTAAGGGTATTACCTTTTGTTGGACTCACTCTGGCACATCTGTTCCAGGCAGGGTTAAGGCCCAGTCTAAAAGGACCTTGGCTGCTTTTATGGATTTTTGGAAAAGGTTGGATTCTAGAAGTATTCAAGAGCTGCCTCTTGGTCCTCTGTGCTTACATTTACAAAGCACTGTAAGATTGATTCCTTCTCTATGTCTAGATCATGCTTTGCTAGGACCATTCACCAGGGGCTCCCAGTCCCTTCTCCTTCCACCTCCCAAATGTAGTTATGGTAATCTACCAATATAGTTGAGGCTACTTCAGCATTGATCAATATGAAGAACAGAGTACAGTTGTGCACGTTAAACTTGCCAAACTGTAGATGTTCCATTGATTACTGCTGCAGTAGCTGCTCCCTCCTCTCTCCATGCCCTTGTTTTTTTGTTGTGTTTTTCATGCCAGGGTGTGGACAGTTATTTTTCATTATTCCTAGCCTTAGCTTTTCAGGGCTCAGCTTCCCTCACTCTGCTGGCAAGAAAGCTCTGAAGGGCTTTGTGCCCAAACTTGTCTTTTAGTCAACTCAGAGTGGAAGTTGCCCTGAAGCTTTGGAAGCTGTCCTGCTGTTATAGCCTTGGCAGGATATAACCCGTATAGCAAAGCTGCTGCAACAGTGATCATTTAGCATCTACTGTTAAGTTCTGCTTTCAGAGCTCTACTCTTCTACTTTTAGAGCAGATTCCTCATCTTGAACACACATGACTAAGGCCCACTTTATTGTCCCAGAAGGGGAGGATGAGCAACTCTGATAAAGGAGAATGTAGCTGACCTTGAAGTCGAAGTTTGATAACACCATCTATAGGTTTGGACTTCCAAGGAGGATACCCTAGCTGAAAGTCAAATGTTGAGAAACTAATTCCCTGTAAATGTCTAGTTCTCAAAACTCTATTTTATTTAACATTTGTTGACCGGGAAAGTCCGACTAGGACAGAGCCTATTTTCAGTGGAGGTGTGGGGAGAAACACTCCAGATGCATTTCTTAGGATTGTGGGAGGAAACTGGAGTACCTGGAGAGAACCCACGAGAATGCAGGGAGAACATGCAAACTCTATACAGAACGCACTCCAGCTGAGAATCGAACCGGCGAACCTCTTGCTGTGAGGTGACGTTAACCACTGCGCGTTCTTACATCTACCATACCCTATGCTATCCACAAACAGTGGATCTCCTTAGCACAGGGTTTTCTCCAGGTGTTACAGAACCGGAGTACCTGGAGAAAACCCACGAGAATGCAGGGAGAACATGCAAACTCCATACAGAACGCACTCCAGCTGAGAATCGAACCAGTGAACCTCTTGCTGTGAGGTGACGTTAACCACTGCACCACTGCGCATTCTTACATCCACCATACCCTATGCTATCCACAAACAGTGGATCTCGTTAGCACAGGGTCTTCTCTAGGTGTTACAAAACCTGCAGTCAAGCTCTTAATGCATCTGTAATCTGCACTGGACAAAGGAAGAGAGTCCTCTCCTGTGACAACCGAGAATGACTCCTTTAGGATTGAGGAGGAAATTAATCATTCTTCTCAAATTTCCTCACTGTTAGGCTAAGAGACTGACCCAGCCCACCAAAAAAATGTTGAGACATTTTCTTTAGTACTCCTTTAGGAGTTTGTGTACTGTGGTACTTCATCTTTTTCTCTGATCTGCAAGTTAAGCTATTTGCAGATGTTTATATACGTTTACAACAGAGAAATAAAAGAGCACTTTGTGTTATGTCACAGAAACTACAGACTAGGGGGAATTGAGTTTTTGGGAGTGGGTGTCTGTTTTTTTCTTTTTTCCATCGCTCTCAGCAGTTACGATTGATTGTAATGTAACAGTCCATGCTAGTTTTATGAATAATGAATACTGCTTTCTTTTACTTGGCTGTGTTGAGAGAGAAATGCAAAGGTGTATTAGTTTTACAGAATATCCATTTAGTGTTGGGCCTCATTTTTTTGTCCAGTCACTAACTCGTTACTTGATTTTATAGGTATATATTTGTTCATTGTGTTGACCATATTTGTAGGCAGTAGAAATTACAGGATAGAGTTATCTACATGCAAAGTAAGGACAAGACAAGAGTAGATCTTGAAAAGCTAATGTGTGTTTTAGAGCCATTTATTATGGACACATTTGCTTACAAGGACTCTTTCTGGCCGGCATTAAAGTGGTATATCCTGTCCCTAAATTGAGATCCCTTAATCAAGGGATAACTGCCTGCTAACGCACCATACTATCTGTTGCCATGCATGATGCAAGAGTTTTGTCAAGTACCTGCAGAATCTATCTTACTGTGTGAATTTGGGGTGAGTGGGATCAAGTTGTTCAATAGCAGTTCTTAGATTCATTTAGAATAGTTTTCTTTTTGCTACTGTTGAATTTGATTTCCATGTTTGGGTGAAGAGACCAGATGGCTTAATGGTTAACGTCTTCTACTCCCATGCACAAGGTTCAATCCTATCTCCGACCAATGCCAGTTTGGAGTTTGCATGTTCTCCCTGTATGGCCATGGGGTTTCTCCCATGTCCAAAAAACAAGCCGAGTGTTTCCATTTCAAACTCGCTAATGACTGGAGCTCTGGGCAAGCAGCACAGGCTTTACATATGGTGCCCTATAGGGGGAAGAGTTGTACAGACCAACCGCTTTGGGCATCTACTGTGGTGTGCAGTATCCTCAAGATAGGAAAATACGGATCACAGATTGAGTGCCGTGGCAGGGCTAGCCACTCGGTGTAAAATATGGCTCCAGGTGATTCGGTCATGTTGACTGTCATCAGAAATGGGCATGGGTAGTTACCGGTGGTAAATGGGTTGAGGACCCTGCCTACTCTGGCCCATGCCAGAGACCCTTGCTAATGGTAGGAGGGGGTGTATGTGCCCCTATTGGCCATTGTGTGCTTGCCATAAAGCCCAGCAGCCCTGGGTCAAGTAAGCTAATGGCTGGTGTCTAGTTGCCCAGCCTGGGTGACCTGGGAGAGCTCTGTTGAGCAAAAGCAGGACATAAAAACAACCGACCTGCCAAAGATGAACTGAGAATTGCTACACTTAATGCAGGCTCACTGACAGGATGCAGTTTGGAAGTGGAAGACATGATACAGAGGAGGCTGGAAGGGCAGTGCAGCAAAGCCACTTGGCTTAAGATCCAGACTCTACTACTCAAGTGGGGGACAGGCTAGAAATGGTGTATTGGTGTAGGGATTGTTGTGAGAGAGGCTTCAGAAGGCAGTGAGAGCTATCTTCAGAATTAATAGACTCAAGGCAATTGGACTCCAGTCTAATGATAGGACAGTGTTCATATTCTCAGCCTGTGACCCACACCAGGGTTCTGATGGTGAGGAAGAGTGCATTCAGACAACAGTTGCAAAACCAACTAGATAATGCAGGACAACTTGAATTGGTGTTTATAATGAGTGACTTGAATGCACATATCGGGACAGACAGGATGAGGACTGCCTGGATCCACATGGGTGGTGTGGCAATAGGAATAAAGTATTAGGCTTTCTAGACTTCTGTCTGGCAAATTACTTGATAGTCGCCAAGACATGATTCAGCAAGAGAGACCGTCACAAGATCACATTCAAGAGTAGCCAACATGCAACTCTGGACTTCCTTCTAGTAAAGAAAAGGCAGTGGGGTAGAGTCCATGATTGCAAAGTCATCCCCAGTGAAACACCCTGCAGCATAAACTATTAGTTGCCACAATCAGCTCCAAGCAGTGGTCAGAGAAGGCTCCAAGGTCAACAGAGACCAGGCTGAAGACCTGGAAGTTGACTGGAGAGTAAGTACAGCAGTTTAAGGAATTATTTAGGGCTGTAGCACCCCAAGAAGAGGAGGAAATAAGTGGAGTTGGAGCGGCAGCGCCTAAAAACAGGATGTGTTAGAACTACTGAAAAGATGTGGCCGAGCAAAGTATGGAAATTAAGTACATAAGGAAAGCTGGTGGTGGAATGCAGATGTCTAGGAAGTCATCTGAAAGGAGTGCAGGAAGAAGTTTGAGATAGAAAAGGCTGACCAGGCTAGGAAGGACTACTGGTTGGCTTACAAGCGAAGAAAGAAGTTGCAATAGCAAAGAATAGGGCATCGGAGGCACTCTGTCAACTTCTGGAAGATGACTCCGTAAGGGGCACAAAGAAACTATATCAGGTTGCAAGGGAAAGACAAAAAGATAAAGAAGATAGTCAGACACCCTTCATAAGGAATGCCAGCAGCAACCTGCACATCAGTCCACAGGGACATCAGAGGCAGATGTAGGGGGTATTTCCAGCAGCTTCTGAATGAAGAAAACCCCACAGAAGCTGTACTGCTCCAAAAACAGCCTATAGTAAGAGAAGAGGAGGAGCCCACCATAGAAGTAAGGACAGCAGTAAGGAAGATGAAGTCAGGGAAAGCAGCAGGCTCAGATGCAGTCACAGCAGGTATGATACAGATGCTGGGTGAGATAGGGGTGAAATGGCTCCTGAGGGTGCTAACAGCAGTGTGGAGAGAAAGGTATATCCCAGATGAGTGGAGAATAAGCATACTCGTGCCAGTGTACAAGAACAAATAGGGAACAGGCACAACTGTGGGCAGTACCGAGGCATCAACTCCTACCACATTGCATGAAAGTTCTGGAGAGGGTGATAAACTGATATGCAGAGTAGTAATGCAGAGTAGTAGAATGTAAGATGGTAGATGAGCAGTTTGGATTCAGATCAGGATGCAGCACAATTGACCTGTTTGCATTGAGACAGATACTTGAGAAGAAGCTAGAGATGAAGAGAGAGTCCAACTGGGCATTCCTAGACTTGAAGAAAGCATGTGACAAGATCCCAAGAAAGCTGATCTGGGCAGTACTGCGGTGGTTTGAAGTCCCAGAAACATCGGTAGAGTTAGTGCAGGCTATGTTCAAGGACCAATGACTCAAGGTGCTTACCTTACAAGCACAAGGTGTAGGGTTTGATTCTCACATGGGGTAATTGGCTAGGCTTAAAATGGCCCACAAGGGAAATTAGCCTAGTACTTATCTATGAATCTAAGTACGAACATTATTTGGCCTCACCGAGTGAGTGGGTATACACCAAGGTTCAGCTGTGAGCCCACTGCTGTTCATACTGGTGATGGACTACATTAGCGAACAGGTTGGCGGGGACAGATCAGCAAAGCTGCTGTATGCAGATGATGTGGCAGTACAGGCAGACTCTGAGCTAGAACTTCAGCAAAGGATAGGAGAATGGAATGCAAATCTGAAGGCACATGGGATGAAACTAAGCACAGATAAGACTGGTAATGACAGCAAATTGGGGAAATCAGATGAAACAGAGTAAAGCTAGAAGGGAAGATAGTGGAACTGGTAAACCTCTTCAAGTATCTGGGAAGGGTGGTTGAGAAGTGTAGTCTGAATGAAGGGAAAGTGAGGCCAGTGAAAGGTTGAAAGGGCAAATACAAGGGAAAACAAATGCAGAGATACCACATGGGTCTTTCACTTGTAGGGGCCAGCCATGACTGTATTTTCTCCCATCTTTTTAATCAAACCCTCCTAATCTCATCCCCCCTTCCCTACACATAAGGATGGCAGAAAGAATGACTTGGTTAAGAATTTGAGAGATTAAATAAATGGTGCCTCACAGCAAGAAGTTCTCCGGTTCGATTCTCAGCTGAGGTACCTTCTGTGCAATCTGCATGTCCTCCCTGCATTCACATGCGTTTCCCCCAGGTGCTCCTTTTTCATCCCACATTCCAAAGACATGCATCTGGAGAGTTTCTGTCTGGGCCTCTGCTGAAAATAGGATGTGTCCTAGTCGGACTTTCCCAGTCAACAAATTTTAAGTAAATAATATAAAGAAGTGTTACAAATCATTTCCGTGGGTTACTAACTAAATTTCATAAATAAACAGTTTAATAGGTATCCATGTGCCAAATGACCAAACTGATGTGCTTCTGTTTGTTCTTCAGGTGCTCAAACTACTATCTTTAAACCTGTTTACAGAGAAGAACAAAGGATGCTACTCAAGATTTATTTCTGGTGCTCAGAAAGGAAGGATTGCGAAGAGATAACCTATTCCTCTTATAATTCAATACTTAAATGTTTACTTTTTAGGCGCTGTTAACACTGCTGCTTCTTCAGTGTCAGGTGAGCAGTTTGGATTTTTTTGATACTTGTCTCAAGGTTTCGATTAACAGTGCAGTGATGACCTCTGGTGTTTCCTCAGATTTGAGACAGGAGAATTCCCCTCCCAGTTTCTCTTCGCCCTTAGATTGTTTACTGACTCCATGGTTTTCACAAGGTTCCCAATTCCAGTTATGGCTTAATGCAGTAAAAGGGCATGTGCATATATGCTTGTCTGGATGAAGTTCTCAGTCTGGCAGTTTCAAATGAGGAGTTGGAACCCTCTTTTTCACCATGGAATGTCTCCAAAATTTCTGGTTCAAAATTTGTCAGCCCTTTTCCCTAAGAGAGTGATATTAGGGTGCTGCTGAACACTAATTGCAGAAGGCCTTCTTCCTCCAAGAGATGACATAACATAATCTACAGGATGGCACAGGAGAAGAAAGCTTCCAGTATATGGCTTCCAGTAACCTGATGGTATACCTGACAAAGATGAACTTAAACTCCATTGGTACCCAAGGTCTCTTTGGAGTCAACATTATCAGTCCCTGAAAGAGCTGATTTTTATCGTAATCTGCATATGCCAAGAACTGGTGTGGTAGTCCACACAGACTAGGCAGAGTTTGGGGCATGCTTCACCAAGGGCCCTCACAATTGGGCCTCAACAGTGGGTGCTTCAGACTTGGCTGGGGGTGGGGCATAGAGTCAGAACAATAAGTTCTAGGGTCTATGAGATGCACCTCAAAGAAGGAAGAATGTTAGTGCCTGCAACAAGACCTTAATCTCTAACATTTAACATCCTCAAGCCAGTACTGCAGTGACTTATCTATAGATGGGGAGGAACTTGGTCATACCCTGTGCACAGGCTGATCATGGCTAGTGTGGGATATGTAGCCTCAGAGGACACTAAAGTCATTATCTCATTTCATCTGAATTTTAGTGGTGAGCCATCTAATTAAGTCAGAGACAGACCCATATGAGTGGCTGCAGCTCGTACATGTTTTCCTCCTAGTACATAAGAGGCATTTTCTGTGTAGGGATGCTTTTGCAACTTTGTGAAATAAACAGTTAAAGTTCTGCAGAAGCCACTATACAAAGAAGTTTAGAAGTAGAGGCTTTCCGCTTCATCTAGACAGGTCTATGCATTCTCTCTAATCTCCCCATTCCCCAGTGTGATTCAGAAGGTAAGGGTTGGGGAGGCTAATGATTGCACTGTTTTTACCCAGGCAGCAGTTCTTCCTCATGGAAATGTCCAGGGAATACATTATATGATGATTCTGCAGGTCAACCTTTTTCCTCAGAACAAGTCTGCTCTTGTACACCATGCCCTGCAGATCTAGCAGGTCACAGCTTGGATGACTGGCACTTTCTTCTTGAGGCAGCAGTTAAATGATTACTTGTTTAACATCCTTAAGGAGGATAGGAAGCCTGCCACTGGGAAAGCGTACTTAATTTAATGGACAGTGCTTTCCCTCTGATTCCCATAAAAGAATCGGGACCCTTCACAGCACCAGTGAGCTGTTTTTATACAGGGGCCATAAGTGTTACTAGGCTAACAACCACAAGTCCTTTATTAGGCCTATCCATGCATCCTAAATCTCTGACAAGTACTGGTTCCCTTAGTAAGTGTAAACAGGGGCTTGGGAGATGAAACATTTACGAGCAGGGGCCTGGGAGATGAACCATTTACAGTTGCCTGTGTCCATTAGAGACATAGGTGCCAAGCCAGGGATGAATTTCCTGTTCCCCATCCAGTTGTCCAAGTTACACTTGAACTGAGTTAGGGAGGAACTCTCCTTCACATGGAGTGGGGGAGCCTGTTCCAGAGACAGGTTAGTCTCTGGGATACATACCTCTCTGTTCAGCACATGGTGTTTATGTCATAGGCAAGGTTTAAGTCTTTAGAATGAGTAATTCTCATGCTGTTTGTTTTGAGATTATGTCTGTCAGAGTGGGGTCTGACAAGGGCACTATATGTCGGGCATAGATCTCTCCTCAACAGCCTGTAGTAGACAGAATACAGGGATAGAGTCTTGAGGCGGTTTGCATAGGCCGTTTTACTGATGCCCTGTATTTTGTTAGTGAGGAACCTCTGTAGACATTTCATTTGTTGGATATGCATGGTTAGGTACAGACCAAAGGGAGCATTGATAGGCCTGATGAATACCGAATACAGTGGAACAATGACTTCCTTAGACCTAGAATGCCATACCTTTGTTTATACATTGTAGAGCATAGAATGATTTCCTCAGTACTGCAGACACGTGATGGTCAAAGACTAGATTACTGTCTGTGTCCCCATGTCCTTGACTACTGGGTCATCTCTAAGGGGTGTGTTGTCAATATGAAGTTACCAGGGGTGGATGATGTCCCGAAAGATACTGTTATGCATTCCTCGACATTTAATTTTAGTCCATTGCTCTGATACCAGTTGTTTGTTTGTCAGCCCTTCCTAAACAACATTTGTGTTGCTGATGGATTCAGTGACTGCCCCTAATTGGCAATCATCTGCAAATTTAGTCAGCCAGATACCATTGACATTGACTTCAGAGAAGTAAATGGCAAAAATGAGTGGTCCAAGGACCAATTCCTGAGGGACTCCTCTTGTGACTGGCCTCTTTCTAGAGATGGACTTTCCAATTCTAACTTTCTGGGTTCTGTGAATCATTTGGCTATTCAGTGGGTGACATATGGGTTTGTACCTAACCTCTTGAGTTTGTCAACAATGTCTAAGTGGATTATTGTGTCAAATTCATTCGCCAGGTCAAGGTAGGCAGTATAAACCATTTTGCAGTCAATCGTTGCTTTGGTGACCTTCTGAATGAAGTCCAGGTTGAGTGGGCATGACCTACCCTTGATGAAACCAAACTGGGATGGGTCCAGTGTCTGGAGGTTTACTATATCATTGATAATTTCCATGATGATTCTTTTCATGCATTTGTATACAAGGCTAGTGAGCCTTGTGGGTCTGTACTTCCCAGGGTCTGTAGATGGCCCACCTTTGCCTTTGTGCAGAGGGATGACTGTTGCTGCTGTCCATTATGAGGCACGAAACCTGTTCAGAGGATACAGTTAAATAGCAATTCCAGGAGGCCTGATAAGTCAGGTTTCATGCTGTTTAGAAGACATCCTGGGATATTGTGTGGGCCCATTGATGCTGTGTTCTTGGCCTTAGTGAGAACATTAAGGACCGGTTCCCTATTGATAGCAGGGGGAGCTATATTTGATGTTGTTTCCTGAGGGAAGATTGAAGGGGAGAGAGGGATAAAGTAGGAGCTGAATTTGTTGGCCAGTAGGTTTGCTATATCTTCTGACTCAGTATAGGTGGTTCTATTTACAGTGAGCTCTGCACACAATTGTGTATTGCCTTTGAGGTTGTGGACATGGCTAAAGAATGTCTTGTGGTTATCCTTTGCCTGGGAGGGCAAATTTTTACCTCAAATTGGGGTTTGGTAGACTGTCATCCGAGTTTAGTTGAGCGTTTTTGTCCTGCTGTTTTCTGCACCACCTATTTTTTGCAATAATTTTCTTCCTTCTGTTATACAGCCTGTTGATTTTGATTCCACCAGGGTGGCTCTTTTTTGTTAGTTCTCTACTTCTTCGTGCTGGCTGCACCTGCCTTTATGCAATTAACATGCTTGTATAGGGTTTCTGTGGACAGTTCTGCATAGGCAGAAGTGTTCTCAGGATTTATTAAGGCTTGAATTGTTTCCAGGTTATCACTTAATAGCAGGAAGTTTAGCCTTAGAGTAGTTCCTTTATATCCAGGGTTAGCTGGGGGTCCAGGTTTTATTTTTGCTTCAGAGGGAGACCGTTTTGTGGTCTGACCTCACCAAAGAAGACATCACACTAGAGGGTGTGCAGCTGTTTCCCGTATTAGTGAGAACCAGATCCAGTATAGTTTCACCCCTGGTTGATGTATTTGCAGTCTTGTCCAGGGTATTTGTGTTTATAAAATCCAGGAATGTCTGTGCCTGTACGTGTGGTGTTTAGGATTCCCAGTTAATAATGGGCTAATTAGTTGCATATGAATATGGTATTGGGTTGGATGGTGAGTGTTTCCAATGTGTTAAAATACATGGTATGGTTTTCCCTGGGTCATAGAGGGGGACCTATAGCTTGCAAGGAAGTAGCATTGGATTTTGCTTATGGTGATTTGAACATGGAGTAGCTTAAGTGCATTGTCCTGTTTGACTAGCCTTGAGGTGCATTTGTTTTTGATGTAAATAGAGATAACTTCACCTTTAGTCCCTGTCCGTGTAGTAGCTGGTCTGATTGTGTGGAAGGAATTGTAACCATGCACTGTTGGTATGCTCTCTACGGCTTTAAACCATGTCTCAGTGACTGCACAGACATCAGCATTTTGTAGGATGAAGAAAGCTTCTAGGGAGTGGAGTTTTTTGTTTAAACTCCTTGCATTGATTTGCTATGTCAGAAGTACTTACAGTTTGGCTTTGCCTAAAAAAGGCACTATGGGGGAAGACTGTTTTAGCTACTGTTCGAAAGCCAAGAGGGGAGAGGTCCAGACCATCCCTGGTAAAGCAGTGTGGTCTGTTGACCATCTCCTTCCATTCTGACAAATATTGCACTCCCTTAGAATGACACCAGAAACTAAGCATTCATCATGTTAGGTAGTCCGATCTCACCTTCATTTTTACATATGGGTTTGAGGCCTATCTACAAGCTGGAAGACTTCTGGTTGGCTCGTGGCTAAGCAGGTATCCCATGGTGCACCTGTATAATCCCCAGATCTCGTTTGCTGCTTCGACGAGTTCAGTTGTGCTTCTCTTTGCTCTGGTTAAGTTTTTCAAATTCTTTGTATTCAATATCATATTTCGGTGCTTTATTAGAACTTTTATTGTATATTTAGTGTTGCTAATATATTAGGCAGTTGTATTGCTTGCCCTTTTTGAGTGCAACTTAGTTTACTAATGGTTATTGGTATCCTGTGTGCCAGTTAGTTTTAGGTGCCATTGTGCATTTTCTGATTATTAGAGTATTAGTTTTTGGTGGTTTTTCGCTCTTAGGCAACAGGGGCTCCTGTTTTCTTGTCTGTTGTTATTCTGACCTTTTTTGGTCACCATGGCAGTTAGTTTTCTACTATATTGAGATTGTTTGCTTTTGGCGGGGATCCGCTTGTGAATTTACTAGGATTGCAGCCTCCCTAGTATACTACCTGTTATAAGAAATATAGAAGTATAGAAATTTATTGTCATTTATGGTTTTTCTTGTGTGAGAGGGCTTTCCTTTCTGGTCTGTTTAAATTAGAAGACCTAATTTTCTCTACACTGGGCTAGGCCCATTTAAGTTAGAGGACCTAGTCCTTGTTTAACTCCTTTAGAAGACCTAGCTTTCTCTACACCGGGCTAGGCCCGTTTAAGTTAGAGGACCTAGTCCTCGTGTATCTCCTCCTTAGGGCTAGGCCCATTTTAGAGGACCTAGTCCTCCTGCTTTTTGTGTCTTTCAATCTCTCTGGGTTTTGTGTGTGTAGTAATGTCTAAGGAAAGTAAGGAGCATAAACCCTCGGGGTTCAAAAAGTGAATGAAATGCTCCCAAAAGATGTCTTTAACGGATGGCCACAGTAGCTGTGTGTACTGCCTAGGGGCCATCCACTTGCAGGAATCGTGCTTGTTCTGCCATGCTTTCTCACCTAGAGTGTTACAGGAGAGAAAGAACAAACTCATACTCAAGGGTCTATTGAAACCATGATTTGAAGAAGCACTATCCAGTTCTTCGGCTTCCTCTAAGTCTGGGAAATCAAAATCCTCAAAAAGGCCTTCTCCCGGCATCGGCTGGTGTCTCGGAGCCACCTCCTAAACAGTCGAAACAGTCCAAATCTGCCTCCTCGACTCCTCAGCCTTTGGAGCTGAAGGAGAGCATCATGGTGGTGTCAGAGTTGGTTACAGGTGTTTCGGAGCCAATCTCTGAACCTATTGATACAGCAGTTGACTCTGCTACTCGGAACCAGTCTGTAAGCTCCCTACCGGTTTCCGTAACTAAGTGCCCAGTGCCCTCCAGGTCAAGATCCCCTACTATGTCTTCCATGAGCCTCTCAGAAGATGTGGAGAGGGTAGTGCTGAGACGCCTGAAGTAGTCTGCCTTACCAAAATTATTGTTGGCTCTGAACCAGTTGGCTCCGGAGCCACTTGGCCCAGCTTTGCCTTGTCTGCTATTCCTCCTCCGAGCCATACTGGCCTTTCGGAGCCAGAGTGCTTGGTGCCAACGGAGGAAATGCCGGCTCCAGCTCACTTTGTTGCTGCCTTGGAGCCCGGTTCGGCTCAGACGCGCTCAGTGCCGTCCATTGTGTCCAGGGGCCGAAGCTCTCCTGTTGGCACAGACTGGGAATGGTCAGAATCTATCTTCTGTGGTTCCGAGCCTTCCTCTCAGTGCTTTGGCCAGGGTGAGCTCGGATCCTGCATCTATCTCGGAGCTGACAGCTCTGCTTCAGCGCCGACCCTCGTCTCTTCGGAGCGGGGGAGGTCGTTGTTTGAGATGATCAGGTGCGTGTTGTCTCATTCTTCAGCCCCTACCAGTGGCACCAGCACTCTTCCCTCGAGAGCACCCATTTCATTCTCAGCCCCTACTCTCTCTGGAGACAGCAGAGACCCACAGCCTCAGGAGCCATCGGCTGGTGGCCCCCACTCTTCTGAGGAGCCTCCCCAGAAGAGGTTATGTAAGAGGAAACATGTTGACTCCCAGGATGAGTCTGACATCGGACACTGACCTCGAGGGGTGTGAAGGATCCCCCAAGTCATCCACTGATGTCTCCTTTGTGGACATTTTAGAGATCCTTAGGCAGAGGTATGACTGGCCCACTGTTAACCCTTCTGAAGAGGAGTCTGTGTACCTGAAGGCTTTCGGGTCTCAACCTTCTGCCTCTTGGGTGTCTCCACCTTTTGACGAACTAATGGATCCAGTTAGTCGAAAGGTGTGGGATACTCCTGACATAGTAGAGCCGGTCCCTAGGAGACAAAACAAGTTCTTGTCTGCCCCTTCTGGTAGAGTTCTTGTCCAAGAGCATTCCCATAGATGCCATGGTGGTGGCAGCGGCCACGAAGTAGGAGTTGGCCGAGACTTCCTCATCTGTTCATCCGCCAAACAAGGAGTCTCAACAGATGGACAGATTTGGGAAGCGTATCTTTAGTTCAGCGGCTTTTACCCTTCGATCGCTGAACTATCTCATGCACTTCATGAGATTGCAGATGGATCTCCTCAAGGAGTTAGGAGATTCCATACAAGGTGCGTGTACTGAGGGAGTTCCTGAATAGATTTCTACTCAGTTGTCCACCTTAAATTCTGTGGTTAACTCCTCCATGCGACTTATCTCTTATGCCGCGGATAGAGCGAGTAGAGCAGTGGGTTCCGGAGTTGCCTTGAGGCGCCACTCCTGGATGCGCTTATGTAATTTTGCGGAACCGTTCAAGTCTACTTTCACCAACGCCTCGTTTGATGGTTCCTCATTGTTTGGTTCCAAGGTGAAGGATACACTCACCCGGTGTGAGCAAGAAGGAAAGACTCTTTCTGCCATGTGAGTGCGTTTTACTGTCCCTTCCAGACCATACCCCAAGGGTCAAAAGGGCGGTAAAATGTGGTTCAAAAAGTCCCAGAGGGTCTTTCCTGACGCACAGGGTGAATCCTCCTTCAAAGGCAGAGGAGGAGGAAAAGGAAAACGTTGCCCTAGAGGCAGGGGCAGTCCCAATACCAACAAGGCCATGATTCCTTTTGAGGAAGGCCTTATCAGCGCTCCTGATGGGGAACCCGACTGCACTTCTCTGGGGCCGGTCAGGGGTCGCATTTCTTTGTACCAAGAAGCCTGGCTAAATATCACCCAAGACAAGTGGGTACAAAGAGTTGTTACCAGAGGCTATATCACACCCTTTTCCGTATCACCGTTTGTTCCCAAACGGATCCCAGATGTACCACCCAATCACAGGGATCAGGCAACTGTGGAGATCAACAAGTTGCGCTTAGTCATCCATCCTGTCCCAGCAGACCAGATAGCATCCGGAACTTACTTCAGGTTCTTTTTAGTTCCAAAACGAACTGGAGATTGGAGGCCAATATTGGACCCTCAGCATATTGAACGAATCAGTGAAGGACAAGTTTCGGATGGTAACACTGCAGTCTATACTCCTGTTGTTAGGGAAAGACTTTTGGATGTGCTGCCTCGATCTTCAGGATGCCTACTACCACATAAAAATGGACAAGGCGTCCAGAAGCCAACTACGCTTTTGGCTGGGAGCCAGTCGCTATCAGTTTCACGCTCTGCCCTTTGGTCTCACCACAGCCTCCAGGGTGTTCACCAAATGCATGGCAGTAGTGACAGCTCACCTGAGACATCAGGGATTCCAGGTGTTTCCGTATTTGGATGACTGGCTCTTGACAGCCCCCACCAGGCATCTACTACTCCAAAACAGGGATGCCACGATTCAACTTTGTGCTCAGTTAGGGATCTCCATAAATTGGAAAAAATCTGCATTATTACCCTCTCAATCTGTGATTTTTATAGGTGCAGAGGTAGACACAGTGAACATGACAGCTCGTCTTCCTGCCAAAAGGGCACAGAACTTAATCTCCCAAGTTCAACGTTTTCTTCCTTTGCAAAAAGTCAAAGTGAAGTGGGTTCTTCAGCTCTGCGGGACTATGGCTTCCACAATTCTATTAGTACCATTAGCCAGGTTGCACATGAGAATTCTCCAGTGGCTTCTCTTCCGAATGGTCCTTCCATTATCTCCCACTGAGTCAATCCTATCCTGCTGATATAATCTTTCAAGAAGGACCTTCTTAGGTGGATAGCTCCCTAATCCAACTGATCACGGGTGCCCCCTTTGTTCCGGCCCAGTCAGTTACCATTGTGACCAGGGATGCCTCCCAGATCGGGTGGGGGGGTCATTATCTCGGCAGGACTATCCAAGGCACATGGCAAGAACATGAGTCTCATCTGCATATCAGTGTTCTGGAGATGAGGGCGGTG
>NC_056728.1:207239304-207279304 GCF_019279795.1 Protopterus annectens | reverse complement strand
CTTTCCCTCACAGCAAGATGTGGCAAACTCTGGGCGAGCTTTTCCAGAAAAATTAGCTCCAGGCTACTACTATATTTTGGACAGCAGTAGCTCAGTTCATATCTGTCACAACACCATACCCACATGTGCGCACACAAGTTGACTGTCGTGAGATTAGAATCCCCTAGCCATCTGCTATGCGATCTAGAGGACACAGTACTTAATGCAAACATCACCACAGAAGTCTCTATGCTTCGATTAAGGTACATCTTTTGGCCACCATTGGCACGTCTGATCATAGGAGGTTACAAGATTAATAGCCCTGAGGCCCTTACAAGCCTGCCGTAAGAGTTTATCCCCAAAAAAGAAATTTCAGTCACCACCTGTCACCCCTGTCAATGAGGGACACAGGTAGATCCCCTGGGACAAATTTCTGGTTTCCCATCCACTCATTAAGGTTGCGCTTGCTCCAGCAGGTTTTGTTGATGCATATAACATTCAGGCCTTTCAAGCGGGTAATGCATGAGGAGTTACACTTGTGGATTTGGAGCATTCCTAGTAGGGCAGGGTCCAAGATTGCGTTGTTAAGCAGTTCCCAGGAGGACTCTTGCACTTGTGACCACCTGGAAAATAAATTGCTCCTTCCTGGAACTTAAAAGTGATTGTTACCTTTGCGCCTGTAACCACAGTTCCCTCAGATTTGTAACTTGGACTACTGCCATCATCTTGACAAGAAAGGTATAACTTCAAGCCCTTGTGTGATGTAAGAACTGGAGCAAATGTTTTAATTCTATGGAGCTGTGCTGAGCAAGTGCCAAATATCTCATTTTCTTTTGTGCCAAATCTTATACTTTACAAAATAAAAATCTTTCCTTATTAGAACTGTGATAAAGCTGGTTTATTATGTAATAGCTTAATACAGTGGAAGTAGATTAACAGTAATTCAGCAAAATTTGAACAAGATGAAGCGTCTCAAATAACAGTGCTGATATACTAAGCGGTAGCTAAAGATACTCGGACTTCTGTAGCTGTGAAGAATGAATTGTACTCTGATTTATAACTCTGAACTCAGAATTGTTTCTTTCCTCTGTAATGGCAGAATTAAGACAAACTGCACTCTTTTCTCTAGTTTCTGAATATCTGAACTGCTGGACATTTGACCTGACTTTACCCCATCATCTTGAGTATTTAACTTATTTATGTATGTTTGAGCACAGCAGTTAAAGGATCCAGCAGTTCAGTCTCCTGAGTATCAACATGAACTGACTTCTAGAAAAGTATCTCTCATAGTACTCATCCCTTGTAAATTTTCTACAGGTTCTACATGCCCCCTTATCCTTGGTTTCCAAGTCTTGCATGTTTTTGTACCAGATGTTCTGCACACTGTTAGCACATTTCATTTTTATCAGTGCTTTGGTCTGAAAGTTATTTCACCAAGCTCATTTATATCCTTTACTAAAAAATTCAAAGTGTGAAATATAAACTAGATATAGCCCTCCTTTAACATGGATAAAGTGGATATAGCCCTTAGTTAACATGGATGAATTTCTAGGCCTGTGCAAAGAAAATACTGTTTTTATGTAGGATTTATTTTAGCAAAACTGTATTTATGCCAGACCTGTTTTTGCATGTAGAAAACCATTTTTCATATTCCAGAACGCCAGTCAGCATGAAACTTGCCATCTCCTTTTGTCAAACAAGCCATTCTGTTGCCTGTGTTTTTTCCCAGTTCCAAAAAGAGGAGGGGCTTCTAGATGGTCCAGTCAGCTGTTTTTGGTGCCTTTTGCAACAGGAAAGGAGGGGAGTGTTGTGTTCAGGGAGATAATCTCCAAATGCATTGCCCATTCTGTCATGTCTTACTATGTCTTCAAAGGTTTAAAAACACACAACAGCTACTATTGTGGCTTCTCATGGTGGTGACTATTCAGGTTGTCTTAGCAGCTGCATGGACCTGTGTTCATATTTTTCCCAGAAATTACAAACTGGCCACCTGTTCCAGGCCTGGATTTGGTACGCCATTTTCCTGTCATCCTGAGCTCTTGGAGTCATCTCGGTAGTCAAGACTACTGCAGCAGTGACCTAAGTGAAAAGCGTATTACAGGTCTGTAAGATCTTACCATACTAGGAATTACTGATAAACTCACCAACCTAGGCATCGACCCCTATATCACTAGGTAAGTTGCAAATTGGCTCACAAATAGAACCCACAGTGTGAAAGTAGCGGACTCCAAGTCAGACTGTCGACCAGTCACGAGTAGAGTCCCACAGGGATCTGTCCTGGGTCCTCTCCTGTTTGGTGTCTACTTCTCAGAAGGCTGGGCCAACATGGAGGGACGCTGGCTGACCAAGTTCACAGAAGACTGCAAGCTGGGAGACATTAACTCTCCAAGTGATGTAGACATCCTATAGAAAGGCCTCACAGAGACTAATGACCAGTGTCGAAACCATGGCCTTAAGTTTAATGCCAAAAAATGCATCATCCCCTTTGGGGAAAAACTCATTTCCCACTAATTACCTCATTGATGGGTGTTCAGTGAACACTGAAGGCATTATAAGAGATCTGGGGACACAGGTTGACAGCATCGTCTCCTTCGACCACCACATTGCCAGTGTGGTCAGAAAGTCCTTCTGTGTGTCGCATCTCATTACCAAGGGTTTTGCTTCCAGGAAAAAGAGGCCATCCTCTCTCTCTACTCTTGCCTCATTAGGCCAATCAGAGTGTAATGCCCCATTTGGCATGTACCTCACTAGACGCATTGAACACCTGCAAAGGCCACAAAAGTACCTCACGAAGAGGATCCTAGGCCTTTAACACGTCCTACATGGACAGACTCAAAACCTCCATCTATTCTGTCTTATATAGTCTACTAAGAGGTGATCTCTGCTTGACTTACAAAGCCATGTCTGACCAAGCTCTGTTAGAAATGCTGCATCTAAAGAAATCCCAATCCCTGCACACCATACACTCCAGAGACCTCAACCTCATTACCACAATCAACAGAACATGCTAGAGAGAGTGGTTCATAACCCAGAGACTGCCCATGCTCTGGAATAGACCTTCCATACAGGTCAAGCAGAGCACCTCACTGGCCATCTTCAAGAGTAATCTTGATGAGTGGATGGGAATTAGAAAGTTCACCTCTGGAAGCACTGCAGTGGATCTACTTGATATAGGCACTGGGAACTAATGTCAAGCAGCAAGATGCCAGGGCACTTCTATGGGCTAAGCTTGTAAAGGCTCCAGTGACATTAGCCTAGTACACACCTATGAACCTATAACCCTATTAGTAGATCGCGTAGGTCATTGTTAAAGTACTACTTTCCCTCCCATGATTCACTCTTCTGCAGTTGGACTTCCTGGGCTGGGGTGGGGTTACCCTGTCCTTTGCTACCCACCCTTTCTCTTACAGGAGCTCATTTCTGCTCTTAATAGATTTGCATAGCCTTTTTTCTCTTACCCCTCCCTTCTGCTTTAAATTTGAGGCAGGTGGTGGTCCGTTTCTTAATAGAGAAGACTGGTGTGAATGTTCTTTCCATGATAACCAGTCACTTGTGTGGGTTACTGGCACACACCAAGTTAGGGATTCCGCGATGGACCCCTTAACATGTCACACCCTCAATAGTGAGGTTAGATCACAAACCTGTCTCCTTTGAAGTAAAAATCAACCCAGCTATTCTAAGGCAAACTACTTAAGTGACAGTCTATCAAAATTAAAGGCTCCCCTAACTGTGAGACCACAGCTACCTATGCAGAATTATTCACAAAATCCCTCCAAACGTGAATGGTTGCTCAGAGGCTGCCGTACTTACCAGAAGTCCAAAACAAACCCTAAAAACAAACCCGACTGGTGGAATCCTCACCTAATCAGGGTATATAATAAAAGAAAAAACTCATGGCCGAAATCACGAATAGGAACTCCCTTAAAGAAAAGTGTTGTGTCATACAACTAAACAAGCAACTAAGCTGTCCAAGAGCAGCATTGCTAACTGAAAGGTCAGGATAGCTTCACAGGCTAAGGACAATCACAAGGCCAGCTTCAGCTATGTCTGGAACATTAAAGTTAAGACTGCGGAGCTGTGTGGATGGGTACCACCTTCACAGATCAGGGTGACATACATCTATTGTCTGATAAAATCTGCTTAGACTTCACCCCCCCCCCCCCCGTCCTACCCAAGCTTCCCTGGGTGAAATCCCTTCCAGCATACTTCCCCGAACTATTATCAGGGACCCAGACGATGGTAGCACTCGCTAAATCTAAGAATACTACCTCTCTGGGTCCTTTCAGTATTTCCATCTGACTTCGGAACAGTCTACAACATGACCTATCAGGACCGCTTGAGGCACGCTTCGAAACAGGCTATGTTGCAAGTGAATGGAGGACCACAGCAGTCATTCCCCCCTCCACAAGGGTGGACCATCATCCGACTCCGAGAACCAGAGACCATCAGTGTAACAAACCTTGCATACAAAGCCATGGAATGAATTATGGAAATGTTAAATGAGGACATTAGCAACCTATAGCACCTGGGATCCAGTTCATCCTTAACCTAGTCGATGACTTTGGGAGAGTCATCAAGACAGTGGATTAGGTTAATACAGTGATTACTATGCATCTTGACCTGACCAAGGCATTCTGAATAATACCGAGGTAACTCGCTGAATTGTAACCTGCCTCACAGATGGGACCCAAGAAGTCTATCATTGAGACCACCACCAAGAGACTGGTCATCAGTTGAGTACCTCAGATGTCTGTACTGAGCCTGCTCTTGTTTGGCATCTACTATTCAGAAGTCAAGGCTTCTGGTTCACCAAGTTCACAGATGATTGTAAATTGGGAGCTATTCTAGATTCCCCTCAAGACACCATGTTGGAAGAGGGTTTACTTCAGAAAGATGACTGGTGTCAAAGTCATGATCTAAAACTCATTGCCAAAAGTGCATTATAATACCATTTGGGAAGCTGTCAACACAAGTTAATTACTCCATTGTTAAATACTTGTAAGATTTAACCCAGTCTTAAGGGGTCTGAGAACATACATAGACAGCAATCTGGCCTTTCACCAGTATGTAGCTAAGATAGTAAGAAAATTATTCCATGTCCCCCAGCTTATGTCATTCAGGTCCAAGGAAGTTATAGTACCACTCTACTCGGCCCTTAACAGACTTATTAGGTACATGCCAAAAGGGAGGCACTTTACTCTGACATTTGCAACAGTTAGAATGCCCACAAAGGTTTCACACCTGTAGAATGCAGGGCATGAATATCCTGTCCTACACTGACTGCCTAAAGACTCAGTCTCAGTTGTCTGTCTCTCACAGGCTGTTGAGAGTGGATCTTTGCCTGGCTTTCAGGGATTCCTCAGACCAGCCCTGATGGATGTGTTGCATATGTGCAAAACAAACAGCACCAGAAACACTGTATCACTTGTGACACACACAACATGCTGGACAGAGTGTCCCAAAGATTTCCCACTCTGGCATAGGCTCCCTGTCCATGTAAAACAGAGTTCATCCCTGGCCCTGTTCAAGTGAAACACTGGCAATTAGTTTGGAAATCGTAAATTTACCTTCTAGTGTAGCCTCCCTGTCCCTTATGAACAGAGGCCATTGGTAAGAAAAGTGTTATTTAATACTGCCCTACAAATCCTGTATCTACCTCCCTACTAACACCCCCCCCGTATAGATGCCCATGATACCCTGGATCCATATGGGTTTGGGTTATTTGGCTAAGTTTATAAGGGCCCCAGTTGTCAGCCTAGTAACCAGCTATGAACACTTCCTACTGCTTAGCAGCTAGGAGAAGCAAGGAAGTCTGCCAGTGACATTGTCCTGGATTACATGGAAGGAGTGGGATGTGAGAGCACAGTCTCCATTTGTTTTATTTTTATGAAGGTTGCTGGCTGTTTGTTGAGAAGGATTACTAGCAGAAAGATTTCATGAAGGGTTGTCAGTAGTCTTAGGTGATATGCACTGTCCTTTGTGGGAGCTGTGGAGGAAGAGCTAACCACAGATGTGTATTGAATTAGTACTCTGTCAGTATATGGGGAAAGGTGACGTAAGAATATGAATACTCCAAGCACCTTTTATATGACAGATGTACAAGAGACTGATGCATCATTAATTGATGGCCCATTTACAAGTATTGTGCTTTGTTCTGTAGTACTTTGTCACCCAAGATGTTCTTTGTTAGGTCACAGTTGCAGTAGTCTCAACTATTGGGACTTAGATGCAAGTGTTCCTGTTTGTATAGCCTGACTCCCAAAACTCAGAAACCATACCCTTTAGCACAACAGGCACCCTTCCCAAGGGATGTCAAGATGCTGCCAGTATAAGGCTGACTTCCACCTGCTCCTCCTTGGTGAGTTCTCACCACATCTCGATGCGCATGTCTGTTTGCAGTATCAAAGAAAGTGTGTAATTTCCTCTGAATGATTTGGCCTGCTTCTGAAGCATTATAAGTACTATGGGAAAATATTTTTGTGCATTTAAATCACTAATACTGCTGTTTTGTAGTGTTAGGGTAGTAGGATGCCATTGTTTTGTATGGGGTGAAAAAAGGCAGGGTGTGTATGTAATAAGGTGATTCCAGTACTGATTATCACAGCTGCTGGATTTTTGTTTAGGATCTGAGAAAGACATCCAGGAGTACCCAGTCTGCCCATGATTTATGTCAGAAACTACAAATTGGAGAGTGCTTACTGCAGCACTGATTATGACATCTTTGCATCCTGCAAAGTGATCACGGATTCATCCTCTGGCTTCTAATTATGCCCCTTTGCAGGCTTCCATTTAAGCATCAGTAGTCTGCTAAGTTCCCATTCCCTCTTGCTTTTTCTACTTTTGAGTTGGTGTAAAAGAATTCTATATGCCTATTTTGTTTCACTCATTTGCAGAGTTTGCAGTCCATTTGTTTGTGAAGGAATTTGGTGGTTAAGTTACTGTTGTCCTAGGATTTTCATTAGTGATATAGGATGGGCAGGACCTCAGGTTTTCCCATGTACTTAGTGGTGGCACGTGATGCCACTCCCACCCCCTTCCAGATGCTCATAACCTGTGTTGACCCTAGGGGGTGGATCATCTCAGTACAGAATGGGATATCTGCAAGAATTTTGGAAGCTTGACATTACAAGAGAGGGTGAATAAGCTAATATTGAAAGGGCTTCTACTGGCCAAGGGACAGCAGGAGCACAGGAGAAAAGAAAAATGGAAGGAGAAGTGTCAACAGTGGGCTGTGACAAGTGGTGTTTTCCCAAAATTTAAGGATTTTTCTCCCAGTAATCCTGCTCAACACCTTCAGGAAATTCAGGTTTGTCCAGCAGGAGTTTTCTCACATTGAAGTTTCTGCAGTCACTGAACCTGCCCCAAGGAGAAAACTCAGTAGCTTGTCCTTGGAGTGGGAACTGTGTAGGCAGCTAGAGAGTCGACTCTCATCATTCATAACAAGGAGACTGGAGAAGAGCCCCAGTTAAAAGAACAGGACCCACTTAGAATAACCTTCTCCTGCAGGACTACATCATGGTGGTGACCAATGTCAAGGGAACCTTCTGAGGAGATTGCAGCAGTCCATTATGATGAGGATTCTTAGAAGTGAATCACATGGGGAAGTGTGCTTTTGCACCAAGTACTTTTGCAATAAGGGCAGTGAACTACAAGTGGGTCCAGGAAGTAATTCCCAAAGGCCTGTACCATTCCCTTTTTAACTGTTCACAGCTGATCTCGATTCATCAGATGTACCACCCTGCTGAAAGGAAGCAAACAAATCAGCCATCTGACCAGTCCTATTAGGCTACAGTATTTTTGGAATTTATTACAGATCCTTTTTAGCCCCCCTCCACTAAAAAAATGAAGGTCTTTATAGTGATGCTTGTTGGCGGCCTAAATAGAATTGTAAGGAAAAAAAATTCTTAATCTTACTGGTTTAAGACTACCTTCCATTTCTAATAGAAAGTGATTGTTTTTTTTTGTTTTTTTTGTGGGCTTCCACGATGCGATAACAAAGGCCTCCATGAAATTCCTGCACTTTGAGGTGGGAGCCAGTTATTACCAATTCATACCCTGGTAGTCCAGATCTTAACAGCATCCCAGAGACCATCAGCTAGCAAAATGGGTAATGGAAACTATATAAAGTTCTCTTTATGGGCTACTCAACAGGTTATAGATCCTTAAAACCCCCCATTAATTTTCCCAAGTTCCTAGCAGACCTTTTCAGTAAAGGCTGTTGTGTCTGAGTTTCATTAAGAACCAGCCCATCGTTTCTTCCTAAGGTGGTCTCAGAATCCAATATTAACCTATTGGCTTGCCAGTTTTCTTTCCCAGTTTTTCTAACAAAGGTGAATATTGCTTACACTTGCGGGATGTTCACAGACAATTACATTTCTACGTCAGCAGAACTAAAGAATCTAGAAAATCGGACCAGTTTGCATCTTTTTCTGGTCCAACTCTAAGAAAATCTGTTTCAAAAGTTACTTTGTCAAAATGGCTGTGAGACTGTATTACTTGTATATATAATAACAAGGACCTCAAGTTATCTGTGCCTTTGAGAGTGCATTCCACCAGATAAATACCCATGTCAGCTGTTTTCCATTCCAAGGCTTCCATGGATGAGATATGAGCAGCAGCAACATGGGCTACTCCACATACCTTTATCACTCTTTACAAATTGGACCTGGTCTCCAGGGGAGGAGCTTCCTTTGGTTCTCCAGAATATCTTTCCATAAGGCCACCCAAGACCTAAAGTAGCTGGGGACTCTGTCCCAAAGGTCAAGGATAGATGAAGATTGACAAATTCGGATAAGGAAGTTATGTATTTATCATAACGTTCCATCTGCGTTGTCTGTCTTCATCTGTCCTTGACACCCCACCCTCCTTTCCCCTCCTGTTGACTTCCTGGAGGGTTGGGCACTTGTCCTGGTAACTTATCAGATTTGACCTTGGACATGGCTTCTTTTGGTTGTACATTCCTCTGTCTTTGTGTGGCTGCAAACTTGAGCTGAGGTAATATGGAGAGGTGTGTTGTGGGTAGAGTCTTAGCTCGAGAGATTTTGGCTGGCACGAGCTGTGTAATGGCTGAGGCAGTTTCGAGGATCAGAACAGAGTACCCAAAGGACAGATTAAGATAGACAGCAGAGATAGAAAGTTATGGTAAGTACTTAACTTTTTTCATCCATTCTCATCCTTTGTGTTTGAGGGTCATGCTGCAATTTATTTTTATGGTTTTGACTCTGTATATCCAGTTTCCTTCGTTTAAGGTCCAGTCAGTGGCAGCTGGTGACTTCAAATTAAAGGGGGGCTGCAGGAGACAGTTGAATGGGTGGGGCCACTGGGAAGGGGTGTGGTCAAGAAAGTGGTGGAGCTATGCTCAAAACCACAACTGGAACTTTAAATACGCTGACCTGGGTGCCAAACCGTCATTACGAGAGTCCAGTCAAGACAAAATGAAGTGTAAAAGAAAAAAAATATTTCGATACATTGGCTACATGACAGCTTACTTAATATCTAGATGAAAACACAAAGGTTGTGAGGCATGAAAAAATAAATTACTTTTTAAATGCATTACAGGAATGCCAGTCAAAATCAAGTATTAAAAAAAAACAAGCGACACTCAACTCAAACCACTTCTCCTTGCACTGCAGTTCTAATTATAACTTATATTCAGCTTTATAAAATTACCAAGCGACATGCTGAAAGTAGCAATCTCTACCCCCACTTGTAAAAATGTTTCTTATCCAAAAAAAAACCTGCTGCCTGACAGCAACTGTCTACTTGTCTCATGGGGAAGACATGATCAAAGTAAAAAATGAATAGCAAACAAAGAAACCAGCTCAGATAAATTGCTTAAAGGATTACTGCACCAAGTTATGGACCACACATGATTGGCATTCTGTTTAGTTTATGGGTAAAGCCTGCAAAGATGACTGCAAGTCTCCAACAAATATAATGAGCTTCTGAAAATACTGTAATCCTGTCTTTTATTACAAATACTGTCATATGCATTTCAATACCTAAGGCTTATACATTATCTAGTTATGTAAATATTCTCTGCATGGCAGTAACAAAAAGGCTTTCGGTGTTGGTAATTCTTTAACAGTATGCTTATTAAATCAAATTATTAAACAATCTCCAAGAAGCTTAGCTGATGGTCATTAAAGCATTGCTACTTAAACACAGAGCAACAGGGCACTGCGACAGCATGCATTTTCTGAATAATAGTAAGCATAAATCAACAATATAAAAATATGACAGAAAACCAGAACATTCTGCACAATCAAGGACAGATGAAAAGACACTGTCGTACTTTTTTGAAATGTCTCTAGCTGACGGTGATGGCTCTGGCACTCATACCTTTCAACCTCGAAGCAAGAAATCTGTACAAAGCCATACATAGAAGTGGGACACCAGCCCAAAAATAGGGACAATTTTTAAATATTGCTCTTATAAACCTAGAAAGATAATAGAATAGTAGTAGGTCTTGCATTAGTATGAATTTTCTGAAAGGTATGAAATCTGAAACTCAAATGCCTGCCATTATTTTCTAACTTCAATCTTTAATGATTTGCCATTAATTTGCCAGAAAACCGCAATGTTATGAAAAACGGACCAAAAATGTGATGCAAAAATATAAAATTGCCACACAATACAGCTGGGTAGCTGTCAAGGCACACCTTTTTAATATTAGTACTAAATGGTGGAAATTGAAAAAGGGTAATTGTGAGGTGGAGTTCAGGGATGAGTTATGAGTTACCAAATAGCTGGGTAACTACAGCAGCACTAGTAAGGGAGACGGCTAGAAAGGTGCTTGGTATGACATCTGGCCAGAGGAAGGACAATAAGGAGACATGGTGGTGGAATGAGTAAGTACAGGAGAGTATACAGAGAAAGAGGTTGGCAAAGAAGTGGGATTGTCAGAGAGGTGAAGAAAGAAGACAGGCGTATAAAGAGATGAGGTGCATGGCAAAGAGGTGGCGAAGGCTAAGATTAAGGCAAATGAAGAGTTGTATGAAAGGTTGGACATGAAGGAGGGAGAAAAGGACCTATACCGATTAGCTAGACAGAGGGACCGAGCTAGGAAAGATGTGCAGCAGGTAAAGGTGATAAAGGATAATGAGGGAAACATACTCGCAAGCGAGGAGAGTGTGTTGGAGATGGAAAGAGTACTTTGAGGGGTTGATGAATGAAGAGAATGAGAGGGAGAGAAGGTAAGGTTGGATGATGTAGGGATAGTGAATCTTGAAGTACAATGGATTAGCAAGGAGGAAGTAAGGATAGCTATGAAGAGGATGAAGAATGGAAAGGCTGTTTGCCCAGATGACATACCTGTGGAAGCATGGAGGTGTTTAGGTGAAATGGCAGTGGAGTTTTTAACCAGATTGTTTAATGAAATCTTGCAAAGTGAGAGGATGCTTGAGGAATGGAGGAAGTGTTTTGGTACCAATTTTTAAGAATAAGGGTGATGTGCAGAGCTGTAGTAACTACAGAGGGATTAAATTGATCAGTCACAGCATAAAGTTATGGGAAAGAGTAGTGGAAGCTAGGTTACGAAGGGACGTGATGATTAGTGATCAGCAGTATGGTTTCATGCCGGGAAAGAGCACTACAGATGCAATGTTTGTTATGAGAGTGTTGATGGAGAAGTACAGAGAATGTCAGAAGGAGTTGCATTGTGTTTTTGTAGACTTAGAGAAATCATATGACAGGATGCCCAGAGAGGAGTTGTGGTATTGTAGGAGGAAGCCAGGAGTGTCAGAGAAGTATGTAAGAGTGGTACAGGATATGTACGAGGGTAGTGTGACAGCGGTGAGGTCTGCTGTGGGAGTGACAGATGCGTTTACGGTGGAGGTGGGGTTACATCAAGGATCAGCTCTGAGCCCTTTCTTATTTGCAATGGTGATGTACAGGTTGACAGACGAGATCAGACAGGAGTCCCTGTGAACTATGATGTTTGCAGAGGACATTGTGATCTGTAGTGTGAGAGTAGGGAACAGGTGGAGGAGACCCTGGAGAGATGGAGATGTGCTCTAGAGAGAAGAGGAATGAAGGTCAGCAGGACTAAGACAGAATATGTGTGTGTGAATGAGAGGGAGGATAGAGGAATGGTGAGGATGCAAGGAGTAGAGGTGGCGAAGGTGGGTGAGTTTAAATACTTGGGGTCAGTAGTTCAGAGTAACGGTGAGTGTGGAAGAGTGGTGAAGAAGAAAGTACAGGCAGGATGGAGTTGGTGGAGAAGTGTCCGGAGTGATTTGTGACAGACGAGTACCTGTAAGAGTGAAAGGGAAGGTCTACAAGAGGGTAGTGAGACCAGCTATGTTATATTGGTTGGAAACAGTGGCATTGACAAAAAGGCAGGAGTTTGAGCTGGATGTGGCAGAGTTAAAGATGTTAAGATTTGCACTGGGTTTGACGAGGGTGGGCAGGATTAGGAATAAGTATATTAGAGGGTCAGCCCAGGTTGGAACGTTTGGAGACAAAGCCAGAGGCGCAAGATTATGTTGGTTTGGACATGTGCTGAGGGAGGGATGCTGTGTATATTGGGAAAAGATGCTAAGGATGAAGCTACCAGGAAAAGAGGAAGGCCTTAGATAAGGTTTATGGATGTGGTGAGAGAGGACATGTAGGTGGTTGGTGTGACAGAGCAAGATGCAGAGGACAGGAAGAAATGGAAACAGGCGATCCGCTGTGGCGACCCCTAACAAGAACAGCTGAAAGAAGATGATTTGCACGTACCTCTCAACCTCTTAATGCAGGAAATCTGGACGAGGCCAAATATATTGGGGGAACATACAAACAGTACTAAAAATTGCTTTTGTATAACTGGTTTTGCTTTAGCATGCTTTTTTTTGAAGATTGACATCTGAAACTCGGTCTGTCATTATTTAGTGACTTCATTCCTAAATGATTTGCCAGAAAACCACAAATTTTGAGGAACAAACCAAAAATAAGACACAAAAATCTATTAATTCTGCAAAAATCTAGACAGTTGAGAGGTATAATTCAGCCGGGACTGTCTGATTTTGCAGCCCCCCCCTCACAAAATCATGGTCGAATGGAGCCCCCCCCCTGCAGCCATTGCAATGTCCCATTAATTGTTTATTCTGCCCCATTTACCATAAACATTGTAATGTGCATACTGCTTTACTACTGCGATGATTTGAAAGTTTTATTTTGCATTTTACAGGACAAACTATTAGATATCTGCTAAACAAAGCAATGCAGTCTCACAATGAAAATAGATTTAGCATTAAAACTTATTTGCCCTTGAAACTCACATTAATTGAAACAGCATTGAAACCCACATTCAAAGAAAATACATTTGCCAGTGGCAGGTAAAGATTAACTTTGGGCATTTTTCAAATCTTAGGCCCCTTGCACACGAAACATACATGTGCTTTTTGATGCACCTTCCTGATTTTATTAAATTATATTCCTTGTACAATACAGTGAAGTTGTTAGAGGGCATTTTAAATGTATTGATCTGAAGTAGTTACTTCATTTGTTCTGCAACCTGTGGGTATTGGATCCGACCTCGGATCCGAGCTGGCAGCTTCACAAGCTAAAAGATCCGAGCTCCTAGCTCCTCCCCTACCCATAATCCCCTGCTGCCTACTGTATTACCTCAGATCGAGTTTGCCGCGGCTGAAGACAGCTATTTGTGAAGAGCTCCTTAAGCTTGGTGAGGTCGTTTCAGCTTTTTCTCCTAGAGAAAATTTCGTTAAGTTAGATTTAGCTTGTTGGTGTTCATTTCCCTTTAGAAATACAGCGTTAGCCCCCTTCTGTAGTTTTTCTTGTGGCAGTTAGCTTTTTTCTTCCCCTCCCCCTTAGTATTTGGGTGTGTGTGTGCTTTGAGTAATGGCGGAGGGCCCAAAGCCATTTTTTCCAAGTGCACTGAGTGTGGCCATCAGCTTTCCCCAGCTGATGGCCACACTCAGTGTGTTTTGTGCCTGGGGGTGGCCCATTTATCAACGGCTTGCCAAATCTGTGCAGCCTTTAATCCTCGGGCAGTTAGGGACAGGAAGAACAAGCTGATCCCGGCGGGCCTACTTCCACAGGTTTCTGCTTCTTCTTCCTCCCCTTCGAAGGCTCAGGTTACTATCGTAGCCTCGGCGCCTTCAGTTCCCCCCGCTCTGTCTGGGACTCAAACTCCCCCTGCTATGCAGAGTTCGGGGGACTCTAGTGCTTCTTTCTCCAAGGAAAAAAAGCACAAGGAGAAAGATAAGCACAGGTCTCACAAAAGGAGGGCTGAGGCTCACCCCTCAGCCCCCCCTTCGAAAGTTACCAGTTCTCCCTCGAAGGTCCCCGGATCCTCCCCCTCTCAGCTCCGTTCGCCTCGCTTCTCGCCGGAGGAGTACCGGTCACCTACGACTTCTAGGTCAACCAGGAGCCTTACCGACGTGGACATGGATCGGATGATGCGTCGATTCCTGCAGACTCAAATGCAGATGAGGGGGTGCTCTTGCCTCACCCCCTCGGGGGGGGGGGGAACAGCGCCTCTCTTTGCTCCGATCATTCCTTCTCCGACCCGGTTTAGGGTTTTGGAGTCATCGGATACGGGCCCTTTTTCGAGCTGGGGTTTCATCTGCGCTGATATCTTCGATGCCGACCTTGCCTTCGAGCGTGTCGGCTCCTAGCTCTCGGGGGCCGAGCATCGGCTCTGTGGGAATTGGTGCATCTCCGGCGCAGTGTAGGTCGGAGCACACCTCTCTCTTGGATCCGACTGCTTTGTCTCCGACTCTGATCCCTGCTTCGGAGCCGAGGAGACTACTTTTGGAGCCTGGGTATTTTGGAGCCTGGGTAAAGTAGTTCTCCTTTGGCTTTTGAGGTAGTGGAGAGGGTTCTGTCGAGGTCTTCCATATCCCCGGTCCGGGCCCTGGATCCTCCCACTCCCCCTATGCATGTGGGTCTATCCTCCATCATCCATCCTATGGGACAGCCTGCTCAAACCCTCCAGTTCCCTTGGAGGAACAGGACCCTGTGGGCGAGCCCTCCTCGGACAGCCCCACCGAGGAGGTGCCTCGCAAACGGCAGTGTAAAAGGAGGCACCTGGACTCACCTGAGTCCATCACCATGGACACAGATTTGGATGAAGGAGAAGGTTCCCCAAGATCACCCCCCGAAGATGTCTCCTTTGGAGACATCATGGAAATGTTACGTATTAGAGGGGGGGTGGTCTGCCCAAAAACCTTACTCGGATGAATCGGTGTTCCTGGAGGTGTTTGAGGCGGGCCCGTCTACCTCCTGGGTGTCCCCCCCCCCACAGCTGACCCCCTGGTGGACTTAATTACCACCAGGGCGTGGAAAGAGCCCGACACCGTGGAGCCAATCCCCAGACGTCCTGACAAAGTTCTTAGCCCCCCCCGTAGATAGGCAGTCCTGGGCTAAGGGCTCCTCTGTTGATGCCATGCTGGTGGCGGCTGCCACGAAGAAGGAACTCGCACAGGAGAGTTCCGCAGTCCATCCTCCGGATAAGGAATCTCGAGCGATGGAACGCATTGGGAAGCGGATGTTTGCTTCAGCAGCCTTCTCTATAAAGGCGCTGAACTGTATGGCACACATTATCAGGCTACAGCGAGACCTAATTAAGGAATATGCTGCAGCTCCCCCAGAGTCCATGACAGTCGCAGATAAGGGCACAATTGCGACTTGTATGGCCACTCTAAAGTCCATCTCTAACACGTCCATGTGGTTACTCTCTCATGCTACTGAGGGAGCCGCTAGGGCAAACGGAGCTGGGTTAGTCCTGCAGCGTCACACCTTGCTCCGCCTTTGCGATTTCGTGGATCCCTTCAAGGCGTCCTTCGCGAATGCGCCCGTTGACGGATCTTCGCGTTTTGGCAAGACCGTACGCGAGACGGTCCAAAGTGAGAAGGATGGGAAGATGCTGTCTGCCGTCGGGGTCCGCTTCTCGAATCCCCAACGATCCTTTTCTAGGAATCCGAGGGGACAAAAGAAGTTGTGGTTCCGCAGGTCTCAGCAGTTCCACCCGGCTTCGGACCCCTCGTTCTCTAGAGGCAGATGAGGACAAGGCGGATGCCGGCCTAGAGGGAGAGGGGGGCCGCGTAACTTAGGGTCTAGGGAACCTTTCTTGGATAGGCCTGCGCAACAGCCCTGAGGGCTTACCCGGCTGCCCCTCTCAGGAGGCAGTCGGGGGGGGGGCGTTTATCGGAGCATCTGTCAAATTGGGAGTCCATCACGACAGATCGATGGGTGCTCCGAATCATATCCAGAGGTTACTCCATTCCTTTCATTCACCTACCCCCCAAAGTCAGGCGCTTCCCCGATGTCCCACCCGATCAAAGGGAGGCCGCAGCCTTAGAACTGTCAAAGCTGCTAGAAAAAAGAGCCATCCAGCCCGTCCCCCCAGACCAGTCCGGATCGGGCTACTACTCCAGGTTCTTTTTAGTGCCAAAGAAGACGGGGGGGGGGGGTCTTAAGACCAATTCTAGATCTCTCCGCTCTGAACCTGTTCATCCGCAAGGAAAAGTTCCGGATGGTCACTCTTCAGACTATTCTCCCCCTTCTTCGGGAGAATGACTGGGTGTGCTCCGTAGACCTCCAGGATGCATACTACCACATTCTGATGGACCGACGATCCAGGAGGTTTCTCCGCTTCCGGCTACGAGACAGTCATTTTCAGTTCAGGGTTCTCCCGTTTGGCCTCACCTCAGCCCCCAGGGTGTTCACCAAGGTCATGGCAGTGGTCGCAGCCCACCTGAGACTCCAGGGAATTCAGGTTTTTGTATACCTGGACGACTGGCTCCTCGTCACCCCCAGCAGGCATTAACTCGGCATTGCAAGGGATTACACACTAACTCTTGCCCAGAAATTGGGCATATCAGTCAACCTTCAAAAGTCCTCCCTTCAGCCAGTACAGGTCTTGGAGTTTGTAGGGGCCAAGTTGAACACGCGCATTTGTCGAGCCCTGCTAACTCCGGACAGACTGAACAGACTATCATATCAGGTCTTAGCCCTTCTTCTAAGCACAGCTCCTGCGGCGGAGTTAGTCCTGAGGGCACTGGGGTCGATGGCAGCTGCCATCGGGCTTTCTTCACACATGCCTCTGGATGAGGATCTTACAGTGGACTCTTCAGGTTCAATGGTCATTAGTGCTTCAACCGCTGAACACCCCGATTTCACTGAGCAGAGTTTGCAGGGACTCCCTCCTTTGGTGGCTTTGCTCATGGGAGCTGCAGGAAGGGAGACCTTTTGTAATTCCCCCACCCCAAGCCACGTTGACCACGGATGCTTCTCGCCTTGGGTGGGGGGGGGCATTGTTTGGGCAGAACCGTCCAAGGCATGTGGACCCCCATAGAGACCACTTTGCATATCAATGTCCTAGAGATGAGGGCGGTGCTTTTGGCGTTGCAAGCTCTCCACGACCTTCTCCCTCTAGGGACTATTGTGATCTAGACAGACAACATGGCGGTAATCTGGTACATAAACAGGGGGGAACCAGGTCTTATCCCCTCTGCCGAGAGGCTATGAGAGTTTTGGAATGGACGATATCCACCAACCACTTTCTGATAGCAACGCACATTCCGGGTCGGTCCAACATTTTGGCGGACAAACTGAGTCGTGTGATTCTCACCCCGTACGAGTGGTCTCTCAATCCTTCAGTTACGAAGCAAATCTTCCGTGCATGGGGTTGGCCTCGCTGCGATCTTTTCGCGCCTCCGTCAAACAAAGTGCAGCGAGTACTTCGCAATACTTCCCCCTTCAGGGGAAGCCCCAAGAGACGCTCTGGTAATACTTGGCCACCCGGTCTTTATGCTTACCTCCCTCTTCCGCTTATGGCGAAGTTCATTCAGAAAGCACGTCTGTTGGGGAGCAGAGTGATCCTCATAGCCCCATTCTGAACACGTCAGATCTGGTTTCCTTACCTATGGTCTCAGTGTTGTTTCTCCATGGATTCTGGATCCCATTCCAGATTTGATATCGCATCCTGCGGGATGCCAAACCCCGAACGTGCTAAACCTCAAGCTGACTGCTTGGTTGATCCAGTTCCTCTGATGGCTAGGACTCCCGGTATCTCATCACCAGTGAAGGCCATTCTGGTGGCGGCCCATAAACCTGCTACCAGAAAAATTTACAATAGTAAATGGAAACACTTTTCCATTTGGGCCGAACGCAAGGGCCTGGATCCCTTTACAGTTCCTATTCCAGCAATTCTGGATTTCTTGTCACTAATCTTTCAGAAGGGAGCTAGCGCTTCCACAGTTAAGGTGCAGTTAGCAGCCCTTTCCCACTTTCATGTGGGGGATGGACTGGGATCAGTAGCATCCTCAAAGATATGTAAAACCTTCCTGAGGGGCATTTTTCTTTTGAAACCACCAGTGAAATCTGTAGCTCCCCCGTGGGACTTAACTTTAGTACTACAAGCTGTGACAAGTCCACCCTTCGAGCCTGCCTCTTAGGTTCCATTGAAATTCTTGTCTTGGAAAACAGCCTTTTTTAGTGGCTATCACATCATCCAGGAGGGTCTCAGAACTTCAAGCCCTGTGCATGAAACCCCCCTACCTCATCTTTCACAAGGATAGAGCGTCTCTCAGGACTAACACGTCTTTCCTACCAAAGGTGGCTTCAGAGTCAGATATTAACCAATCAATCAATTTACCAGTATTTTTTCCAAATTTTAAGAACAAAGGGGAATACACATTGCACAAACTGGATGTGCACAGGCAATTACGTTTCTACCTGCACAGGACTAAGGATTTCCGCAAGTCTGATCAGTTGTTTGTGTCCTTTGCCAAATCAGCTATGGGAAAGGCAATTTCTAAGGTAACTCTGGCAAATTGAATTTCCCAGTGCATAATCCACGGGTATACGTCCTCAGGTAAACCAGTTCCTGTGGGAATTCACGCTCACTCAACCCGATCCATTGCTACATCAGCAGCTTTCTGGTCCAGGGTTCCTCTGGACGACATATGTTCAGCAGCTACTTGGTCTACTTCTCACACGTTTATCTCCCATTATAAATTGGATATGATTTCGAGGAGTAGAGCTTCCTTTGGCTCCGCGGTGCTTCGGAATATCCTTCCATAAGGCCACCCAGGGTTGTTTTCTATAGGTAGCTGGGGACTCTGTCCCACAGGTTGCACAACAAATGAAGCAACTACTTCAGATAAAGAAGTTATGTACTCACCATAACGTTCCAAATGAGTCTGTACTTCATTTGTCTGCAACCAACCCCCCCTCCATACCCCTAACCATATCGGGATAACTGGACATCTGCAAAATGTCTTTTCATGAGATGAAGCAGGGTTTGATCCTCTGTCGAGGGTGTGAATCGTTTAGGACGGAGCAAACTCGATCTGAGGTAATACAGTAGGCAGCAGGGGATTATGGGTAGGGGGAGGAGCTAGGAGCTCGGATCTTTTAGCTTGTGAAGCTGCCGACTCTGATCCGAGGTTGGATCCGATACCCACAGGTTGCAGACAAATGAAGTACCTACTCATTTGGAACGTTATGGTAAGTACATAACTTCTTTTTTTGAACATTTTTCTAGTAAACAATGAAATAAAATGCATGCACCAATAATGGCAAAATTGCCCAATTCAGAACATTTTTCCAGTAAACAATGAGACAAAATGCATGCACCAATACCAATTTAGAACATTTCCATCGTAAAAGTCTACTCAGACTGCTACAGTCCACCAGTATCAATAAATATGCACAATCTCTGAATACTTCTTCTTTAGTCATCTAAATAATTCCACATTAAAGAAATCTGTAACTAATGAAGAGGCTGCTGCTAGCAAACAACTTTATATTTCATTGTTTCCATCTACAAATAGTGCCTGTTGCCCGTGAGGAATAAATTGTCCATGTTGCATTAAAAAAAAGATAAGCTAGTAATATTGCAATAGGGAATGGATGGCAAACTGATAACAGGTTCATAGTTACTAGGTATCTTTGCCAAAAAGGACTGCAGCATCCACCCCCCTTTGCAACACAGTACAGTATCAGCAATGCATCTACCTACTGTGGGAATAGAACCCACAGCTTTCTGCACCAAAAGCAAGTGCATTACCTGTTGTGCTATTAATAATGCAAGCAGACTCAGCATAAGCAGCACTAAACGTTTGTTCCCCTGCAGCTCTCAGCTTTTTGTAAAATCTACTTGACACTCAGTTGTATCTCTGAACTTTGCAGCACAAGAAATCTGGAAAAAGCCACAATTTATTGGGGGGAGGGGAACAAAAGCCCAAAAACCAGGGACACATTTTAAACATTGCTTGTATAATGTTGGAAAATTGCTAGAATAAAATGTGTTACCACTATACATTTTACTGCCAAGTGTCGAACCCAGGACCCTGTGCAAAACAGTCAGAGCAACATACCACTATGCCAAATCTGTTTTGTGAAAGAGAGGAAGACTGAAATGTAAATGGCTACCATTTAGTGAATTCTGTTCTTACCATAGCTGTCAACCTCTTAGCACAAAACACCTGAACAAAGCCAATAATGGGGGAATACAACCCCCAAACATATTCTGTGAATTCAGTTCTCACCATAGCTCTCAACCTTAGCACAAAAAGCTGGACAAAGCCAATAATGGGGGGGAATACAGTCCCAAAAATAGGGACAAATTTCAAATATCCATGTTTTAAACTTAGAAAATTGCTAGACTAAAAGTTTTTGTGTTACCATGTACTTTCTGAAGAATATGAAGTCTGAAATTCAAATGCCTGTTATTTTTATTCATTTAACATTTGTTAACCAGGAAAGTCCGACTTGGAACAAAAGCCAATTTTCAGCAGAGGGCCAGAGAGAAACACTCCAGACATGTTTCTTTATAAGATGGGGAAAACATGCAGACTCCCCACAGAAGGCACCCCAGCCCAGAATCAAACCAGGGAACCTGTAGCTGTCAGGCAACAATACTACTAGTGCACCACTGCAGTAGTGACTGTGTAAAGGAACAAAAATACAGAAACCACAGATTTTATGATGAACAGAACAAATATGAGGCAAAAATATGCAATTTTTTTTACAAATGGTGATGGGTAGGGAATTCAGGTTCTTGCCACCTGCACCCAAGGTACAGGGTTCAAGCCTGATGTATTCTCCTACCCATCACCATGTGCTCTTTCTAGCCACCAGTATATAGCAACTGGGGCATTTCACACACACACGTAGCACCATTCTGTAAATAAAAGTAACACTGAATCCTACTCAGTTAAATGAGGTGTAACATGGAAGAATTTTATAAAAAATACAAGTCAGTAAAAGATGCTGTCAAACTGGATTTTCAGTTTGTCATGCCTCATGTTTGTCATAGTTATGTATAGGCTGGAATGAGGGACAAAGTCCCCAGACACATGATACAGTAGTGAATGCCAATTACAAAAAATAGCTGGTCATCATTAAATTTGTTAACGTTTTCAGTGAGTCATTAAATATACTGGGTTTTGTAAGTCCATTACTATGGTTCCCAGTGCACATCAGTATGTACCTAAATGTGAGGGTGTAAATGGCAAAATATCTGAGTTCATTTGTTCTTTTTGTTGACGCCAAATATACTTGTTCAAAAATGAATATAGCACCAAAGTAAAATATTAAAAAAGCCTTTAAATTCCTTCTGTTAACCTAAATGATTATGTTCTGCAATGGCACACTTGGAGGGAGTGATCACCCCCCCCCCCCACACACACACACACTTATTGTAATTTCATCTGATGTGTTTAGAACATAGCAGGATTGTAACTTATATTGAAGTTCTACAGACACTGCCTTTCAACAATCACCAAGTGAAGCTACAGAGTATAGAACTGCAAATATCTGCATTGAAATACAGTTCTGGAGCATCATTGATAATGTCTGCCGATAATGAACTCTGCTGATATGGACAAAATGTTATGATGTCATTGAGAAACAGTACTGTGGTTAGCTATGCCTATACTAATCAACCATAACGTCACAAAATCTGTAAAAAATATTACAGCCTAGTGCCACCATTGGGCAACTGTACCTATCAATATGTTTAAACTGTTGTCATTGTGTGGCAGGTCTGGTGCTGCAAAAGAGTGGTCCCTCTAAGAACAAAAGCCCTCATTTAGGGAAGCTTAGTCTCTCCACTTAAAACTGTCACTGAAATCAAATGATCAGTACCACGTTAGAGACACTGACACGTCTCCTAGGGAGACCAATCAAGCACTTGTCTGTTGCTGCATTTATTGTCCCAAAAGTAATCGCTGTCACTAAGTCTCTATATACACACACACACACACACACACACACACACACACACACCCCGTTGCTTGTAATACACTTACTTTGGTCCAGGGCCTTACGTTGCTCCATATCATTGCACTCACTAAGTTATGTCCCGTGGTAGTCCTTCCTTCCTGCACAATCCCGTGGTGAAGTCCTTCCTTCCTGCGAGAGCAGGCCAGCCTGCAGACGTTGCAGTCCAATCCCTTTCCAGTCTATGCAGTTGTAACGAACTGCATAGACTTCTGGGATGCTCTTGACTGCTGTGTTTCCAATTCAGACTGCTGCTGAATCAGTCCGGAGCTCTGCGCATGCTCTGGACTGGTTCAGCAGCAGTCTGGGTGTCGGAAATGCTACGAGTGCGCATGCGTGAAGGTCCGTGATTTTTGTCCTTATTTTTTTTTAGTTTCTTTCTTCTTTCTTTTACAGCTGGGGGGGCTGCAGTCCAATAGAACGGGCCACCCCTGGGTCCAGACAGCTATAGTCTATTTTTTGTTGACAGAAATTGTTTTCCTTTGTTTCTGTTAAAATCTGCAAGGTCTTCCAGAATGTGCCTTTTACCTCTCCTCTCTGTAAACATGCCTCTCCATTAGATGTACAACTTCATCTAGGAGGAATCGGTTCTTCCAACATTTGTGCTGCAGTTTATGCTGATTTTGGAGTATTTGACATGGATTATCCTTTTGTTGGTAGCTGTGATTGAATTAGCGTAATTGAATGGAATTTGTAGTCAGCTATTTGCCAGCAGATCTTGAGTAGGCCAGTAAGTAGAAATTAAGTATCACAAAATTTAAGTTATAATTGGGTTGTAAGAACTTAAAGAGCTTTGTAAGAGGTCATATCATTTTATTAAACAGTTTGAAAAGTTTATCAATTCTTGAGACTGATGTGTTGTTTTAAGCTTATTCTTAATATACAAAATTGCTTGATTACAGGGGTGTATCCTAAAGGAAGATATAACTATTTTTACTTACTGTAAGGTATAGGAAGAATCAGAACAAAAGTCATAAGACTGTTTTTATCTTTAAAAACGAGTGTAATTAGCTAGATCACAATCCTGTGTAGTTATTGATTGTATAAGCCAGCTCAGTTCTGTGTGCAGGATCCAAGCACTGGAGAGAGGGAGAAAATGGTGAGACTGCTGAAGGTAATGATGAATGTGAATCAGGCTGGCATTAGTGCCATATTTGCTTGTCTGGATTTAGAGATTGCAGTCACATTTTTCTCTTAATTGTGCATGGTATTCATGATGTACAATTTAAATGCTTGTGTTTCCTCTTGCTGCTTACTAACATACTTCATTTCTGCAGGTAATTTGTGAAAGAAATAAAAGTAAATGTCAAGATCTGAAGGAGAAGATAAAAGAATATTTACAAGGTGAGCTTCAGTATTTTGCCAGTAGAGGGAACATACTGAATGTATATCTCAGAGCTTACTAAAGACTGAGTGTTGATGTGGTGGACATTTTTCCACGCAAGATAACTATATTTTTAACTCACTTGATAGTTTTAACTACTACTGCAGCATAGCCAGCTGTTTATTTGGAGTATTTTAATACCTTTTATGTGACTGGATTCCCTGATTGGATTTATTTGTACCAGCTGGATTTCAGCATCTTTGTTTCCGCACTTGAACAGTTACTTAACTGTGATGTAGTATATTGTCTACATAAAGCAGCTCATCCTGTACTTCTGACCTTTTTGTTTTTGTTACTCACACAGTTCAAAGGGTGGTTCTTGCTGTCACTGATACAAATTCATGTATTCTAATTCCCATTTCTTAATTCTGTATTATTTTGAGACTCTGAGATTCTACATCATTGCAGTAGGGAGTTCCCGGTGAAAGTGATGGGGAGAGTCGCTCTTTTTGCCTAAGGAAAAGGCTAGCATTCCATCAATGTTTTAGTTCAGGAAACTGATCAAAGCTTAACCCTCCTCAGAGGTAATGTGTTCTGCTTTGTCTTATAGTTCTTTCAGAGATGGAGACCTATCACCCCTTTGTGGGGATTTGATCTGTTTGTTTTTTTAAACGCTTTAATGAAATATCAGTTGTCACATAAGTAAATTTACATTTATATAAAAGTAATCAAACTGTATAAAGTTCATGTTTACAAACATACTTCACATACATTACTGTACATCATATAACCTAAGCAGCATTACACAAGTTATTCAATTGCTGCCCTTTTTTAAACAAGAAACAGACCCCAGTGACCCAATGGATAAGGCATTGGCCTCCTTAAGCCAGGGATTGTGGGTTTGAGTCCCACCTGGGGTAATACAATCTTGGTTGTTATAATGTTGGTACAAGTGAAGCTTTTTGATTACTGCTCATTACCCGAGTTGTTTGCTTTCTGCTGTATACCTACAATCAACTGCATTACTAGCTGAGTTGAGTAGAAAAAAATCTGTGTTAAAGATTGTACTGCATTTTATTTGTCTAATTGTTTCTTTGAATATAGTGGTGTGTGTCTCTCTGCAGTTTTGTCTGTTTGTTGCACAGAATACTGTGTTTTTCTCTCTCTCTCTCTGCAGTAAGAAGGGGTCATTGTGTTTCACTTTACTGATATTCAGCTAATAACCTAGAGGGTTTCTGTATTTGTAAGTGTTAGTCACATATCTTTGAATTTATTACTGCTCAATATCTGAGTTGTTTGGCTTTCTGCTATATGCCTACAGTCAACTGTATTACTAGCGGAGTTAAGTACAAATGCAGTATTAGATTGTACTGCATTTTATTTTTTTGTCTAATTGTTTCATTGAATATTGTGGTATGTCTCTCTCTGGAGGTATTTATTTTTCTATTTATTTGTTTCATAGAATACTGTGGTCTCTCTCTCTTTGCAGTTAGTTTCCCTGCCCTCCCTTCGTGGATTTGGAATTGCCCGCCCCTCCTGTAAATTTGTGTTTGAGCACTCCTCCTGGGTCTATCTTATTTGCTCACTCAACCGAGTACAGTGAGATCATATTTTGACTTCAGACACTCCTACCAGTCTCGTCTGTTCAGCTGTATCTCAGCTCCATCCCAGTCTAGTGTCACTAGCTCATTCTACCTAATACAGAGAGACCATTTGAGAAGGGCAAGCCAATTAGGTCCTTAACCTTGAATTATCTTCTGTTTCTCCTTTCTCCCTTTCCACTTTACAAAAAAAAAATTCCAAGCTTGTTTCCTGCATTTCCTGTAACTCAGTGGTTCCCAAACTTTTTTGATTCTCTGCTCCCTTGCTGAATCCAGGTTTTCCCAAGGCACCCTCCCCGTGTCATATTCAAACAAGTATACTTTGCGAAATAGCTAATAATTTTTTTTTTAATTAAAAGGGTTAGTTAGGTAAAAATAAATAACTCTCTTATTTAAGATCACAAAAAATGTAATTGAACAAATTCAACTAATTATAATTAGTGGGATGGATGAGCCTGTCGACCACTGCACATTCTCAAATCTTGGAATCAAACTGGACACAGCCAGTCATTTCCTTTTCCACATTAATTTTCGCTTGATACTTATTTTTAATCGCAGCGACCACCGAAAACCCATCTTTGCACAAATAAGAAGTCGCAAAAGGAATTAAAATTCTCTGAGCTTTACTATTCAGAAGGTGAGATATTCATCTTTTACAGATATCCAAAATTCAGTTAATCCATGCTGCTAAATTTTGTTTTCAACGTATTGTCACAAGACCACTCAATAAGATTTTCTTCTTCCACAGCAGTAAATTCAGATGGAGCACTGGCATTAAATGGATCTTGAATCATTGCAAGGCTATCAATAGCATTTTGAAAATTTCTCAAACCAGGTGATAAGCTGTGATAAGTGTTCTTCAAAAATGGATTTCATACCTCGAGAAAAATCGAGTCCATTTGAGGTCAAAAACTGTTGCAACAAGGAGAAACGTTCTTTTCCTCCATCTTCATTTATTTTTCTTTTTCATATTTTTTTTTTTTTTATAAAAGCTGACATTTTCTCAATTGACTTTAAAAGGTGCATGTTGCTTCCCTGCAGGGAGGCATTCAGAGCATTCATCTTTTCAAAAATATCACTTAAGTATGCTTGTTTTACCAAAAAAATCTTCATTCACAAAATTTTCAGTATACATGTGGTCTTCCTCTTTAAGAAAAATTGTTGCAGTTCAAATGTACGAGACAAAACGTTACCACGAGAGAGCCATCGCGAAGTGCTGTAGTACAAAAAAAGATGTGTACTCAGATCCCATATTCTCACAGTTTTTTGAAAAACCTGTCTTTCAGCGGCCAAGTTTTTATAAAGTTTACTACATTCACTACATATTCTAAGACCTGGTTCAGTGTAGGACTCGGATATTTTGATGCGAGTGCTTCCCTTTGAATAATGTAATGGGTTCAAAGTGCATCAGGGACTTTGCTTAGACTATGTGTCTGCAATCCCACAGCTGGACATAGAACGAGCACCATCAGTACAGACACCAACGCGCTTAGTAGTGTCCAAATTATTTTCAGATATAAGTATCAAGGATCTCGAACAAGTTTTGGCACCAGCAGTGACACTTTTACAGAAGGTAAGGTCTTCCACAATGTTATCACCATCTATAAACCGTACGTAGCAAATCAAGTGAACATCACTATTATTATCTGTGGCTTCATCCAGCTGCAACCCAAATTCCTTCCCTTTTATTTTTTTAATTAATTGATCATTGAGGTCCTCCGCTATGTGCTGTATTCTGCGACTGATGGTGTTCTTGAACAAAGGCACTTTTGAAAGTAGCTTCCCAACAGACTCTCACCGATCATAATGTTCACCATATCTATAGCAGCTGGTAGAATGAGTTTTTCTGCGATAGTATGAGGCTTCTTACATTTTGCGATTTTTATGTGCCACCTTGTAAGATGCTAGCAAAGCATTACTTGGTATTGATGCCTGCTTATATAAACTACCTTTTTGTTGATTTAACTCTTGAACTTCCTGGCAAAATAGTCACGAGATTTTACTAACCGTGCTGGGATGAATGGTTTCTAAATGGCATTTCAGCTTACTTGATAGCATGCACTCTGATGCCAAAACTTTCTTACACAGTACACACTGTGGCCTCTCCACCATTGACTTCTGTCGACGTAAAACCGAAGTCCAAATAATTGTCGTCATATTTTCTATATTTTTGCTTCATACTGATTGATGGTGTGCCCTCCTTAATTTCACTCTCTCAACACTTATTACCGTTTAAAAAAAATGATCCATTTTTAAACATACATGGGCAGGAGAAGAAATACTTCAAAAACTTCACTTGACTTCATATCACAACAATATTCGGTTGATAAATCTCTGAAAACGAATTCAGCACTAAGATCACGTGATTCCGACAGCAATTTATATATGAACTGTGTTTAAGAAGCCTAAAATGAATAAATCACATTACAGTCTCCCATTTGTCCCAACTGTACTGATTAGAACTTAAGCCACTCCTACTTTCTCCAGCCCTAAACAGCAAGTTTTCTTCCTGTTACTAGTATGCGCCTTACTGCAGACCCTGAAAAAAAACTTCAGCTAATCATTCATGGGTATCCAGACATGACTGTAATCTCTCTATTAAACCCGTTGCTCTTGCTACTTATTTGGAACTTCATTAGCTGACTTACCTCCTCTGTGTGTTTACAGAGATGAACGTTCAGTTTCCTATGCTTATTAAAGGACATTGCATCCGTCACAAGAGCATATAAACGTTTTAGGATCACTAACAGGCAAAGTTTCACCCATCTCAACAAAAACCTGTACTGGTAACGTAAAGGAACTCGCATCCAAAACACAAACCATCTTTACAACCACATGGCATGCACTATTTGGAGGTGCTTCCGATCCATTTTGCAAAAAGTGTGGGGTGAATTTTTGCTATAAAACAGAATGTTGTAGTTAAGTTTCCAGATGAGAAATACAGTGTGAACTTTATTAATACTTACTATACAAATTAAATGGACAGCCAAACTGTCCTAGAGTACAGAAGAGAAAATGAACAGAATAATAATGTATTTGAACCCCCCCTAAATGTATACGAATGGTGTTGGTTTGACATCTACTGATGCTTGTGATACAGGCTGAGGTATATCAGTATGGTGGGATCGGTGTCCATTATTTTCAGTTATGTTGGGTTGTAGCTGGTCTTGTGGCAGTAAAATCACAGCACTAAGAATCACTATCCGTATGGAAGCTTTCTTTTATCACCCACCTTCTGTACTGCTCCCCATCCCCATATGTTTTTGATTGGTTAGGTTAGTTAGGTAAAGCCTAAATGGTGTTTTACTGAACTTCACCTGCTGTCCTTTCCAAGGTGTGCACCATTAGAAAGCGGCCAGTTTTCCTTTATTTATTAGTTTCTTCTCAGTAATTATAGTATGTCCATGAATGCATTACATTGCTGTACCCCCATCTTCCGTTGGGTGCTCAGCTGAGACTGCAGCTCTTGATGAGGTAGTGGCCGAGGTGACAGAGCTTTTTCTATCTTTTTGCCGCAGGGTGTGCGTGGCGAGGTAGTCACTCTTGCTGAAGTTCCTCATGCAGGTGCAGCACTGCAATGGTTTATTCTGCAACTAAGCTTATTAGTTTGTGGTGCCCCTGTGAGGAAGCTGCGGCTCCCCAGGGCACCGCGGGTCACACTTTGGGAAGCCATGTTGTAACTATTCTAGTCCAGATGCAGATTTGCTGTATCCAGGACTCTTTGTAATCTTCTGAGCCCCCCCCAATCCTTTGTGTCAGAAGGAAGCCTTCTAGCTTGTCAGTGGGAGTGGTAAGCACTAGGTAGCCTATCTACCACAAGAGGAGTGGTTTCTGGCCCAGAAATTGTAGTTTATTGGCTGTTTGGGCAGTCTTTCCATCTCTTTCAACTTTCTGGTTTAAAAGCCCGAGTTTGTGCTTGTTTCCCACCTTTCCTGTAACTACTCTAGCCCAGATACAGATTTGCTGTATCCAGGACTTGTTTGTAAGCTTCTGAGCAGTGTGCCAATCTGCTGTTCAGCTTTTCCCTGAGATCTGCTAGTTCTCTCCTCTACTGCACTTTTACTAGCTTATTAGTCTAGCTCTTTACCAGACTTTTTGTAGCAATTATTGTAGCACACAAAAGTGTTAGCAGTACTAAACGTTATACAAGGAGACAACTCCAGTACTTATTATTAATGCCCACCCCGCCAGGCATGTCTAAAGGTCAGTTTCCTGTGCTTTCTCCTATTAACCTGCTGAACTTAGGCATCCTGGAGCAATGTAGCAACTTTCTCATGTACACAGCGAAACCTCTCCTCTTACCGCCCAACACTCAAGACTTGTGAGAGATGCCCTTATATATCCAAATTGGAAGTCACGCACTCTCCAGCCAAAACCACAATAGCTGGTCAAGAAAAGGTCAACACTTGCACCACACCTCATGGAACACACAGCCCTTCAGAACACACACCAGCACTGCCTTCACATAAAAACACAAACCACCCACCAACCTTTGTGGAGGCTCTCTATAAAAATCTATCCAAACAGCAGAGACCTCCCAGGCAGAAATGCACTCTACTACCACAACACTAATCACAAGATGCACGACTCTTCTAAACAGTGTGCCACTCAACCAAAGCTCCTAAGGCAAAACAGCATGCCCAACACGCTAGTCATAGGTGACTTGGTAGTGAGGCACACTGATGTCCCATTCACTAGGTTGAATAAGGAGAAAGTAACAGTCAGCTGCCTGTCAGGTGCCAGGATCCACCAAATAATGCATGCACTCAGGTTTTTCAACAACAGGTACAAATATGACTCCGTCATTGTACATGTGGGTGTGAATGACCTGAGATGCACCTCCCTGGACTACATGAAAAGAGTTATTGAGGAGCTCTTGAATTATGTAGCCCAGGCAGGTATGACCCTAGCCTTGACAGCATCCTACCATCACCCAGAATATCACAGTACAAGCGGAAAATTATTAATTTCAACAGTTGGCTAAGTTTCTGGTGCCATTCTAAGGGGATCCATTATCTGTCTGCCTGGGTTGACATGACTGACAGACTTCAGTGCTTAGTCAGAGATGGCCTGCATCTGTCCTCCCTGAGCTTCTGGATACTGGCCAAGGCTCTTGCCACCCCTATAGTGCCTTTTTAGGTGGTCTTCAAAAGAACAAATTACCACTCTAACAGCTACAAACAAATGCAATCTGAGAGTCGTGCTCAACACTAGAAGCCTAAATGTCAAAATGCAGTCGCTCGAAGCACTCCTTAAAATGGAGAACATCGACATTTGTGCTGTAACAGAAACCTGGTTCAAGGCAGCAGAAAGCACCCCTGCACTACCAGGCTATAACTCATTCGACACCTTTCGGCCCCAGAACTTGGATTGAAGCTCCGAAGGCGGTGGTGTTTCCATATTCATAAAGGATGCACACATCTCCAGACTGGTAGCCCAACATAACGCATCAGAGATACTTCAGGTGCAGCTAACATTAGGTAAGACAACGATTCAGGTTGTAGCCTGCTGTAGGTCCCCAACCATGTCCCAAGACTCATACTCCATGTTCCTAAGCACCCTGGAGAATATTAGGGTCCAACCTAACACTCATACTGTGTGACTTCAACTTCCCCTCCATTAACTGGGAAATCTACTCCTGTACGAATACACTTCCCCAATGTTTCCTGGAATTCATTAATTCCAATGCTCTGGACCAGCTCGTTCTTACCCCCACTAGAGGTAGCAACTTCCTTGACCTGGTCATTACTAAAATGGGTGACCGTTACTCTACACCAATAGTAAACTCCTCCCTGGTTAGATCCGACCACAAACTAATCACCTTGGAAATCCACATCCCACCCCCCAAAAAAGGTAACCACCATGAAAAACTTCTCCAAAGCTAACTTTGGGCTCCTAAAAACAGAGGTGGCTAAGTTCACAGCACCCATGCAAATGGAGAATAGTTGCATGACCACCGAATCATACACCAATGCACTGTACGAACACATACACATTGCATGGATCTTGTCATACCCAATAGAACCAAGACTCTCTCCTCCAAAAATAGGAAGCCAATCTAGTGGTCCCCTTCCATAAACAAACTCTACAACGGAAGGCGGAAACTGATGCGGAATAAGGTGAAGTCCCAAGACTGGAAAAACTCCCTTATCAGCCTCAACAAAAAGTTGAGATCCCTCATCAAATCCTCTAAAGCTAGCTACAAAAACAGAATTGCAGCAGATAGTAAAGACAACCACAAGGCCTTCTATAGTTAAGTAAAGAATCTCCATGGCAATACCCAGATTTGCTCTGAGCTACTGCACAATGGTACCTCCTATACCAAGCCAACAGATATTGCCAATATACTGGCCGACAGATTCAGTGCCAACTTTACCCCTTTCTCCCCTCCCAAAGGACCTATCACATTAACAGTGGATTGCCAGGTACCCAGCATTACTGCTGCACAGGTTAAAACAGCACTGTCCAAGGCCAAGCATACAGCTTCTGTGGAACTGACAGTATTCCTGGCTGTGTTCTACATGAACTACAGAGTGAATTGGCACCTCACCTGTGTGCCCTATTCAGTCACAGCTTCAGCTCAGGCTTTGTCCCTACCGAATTGCACACTGCTACAGTTATCCCTCTCCACAAAGGAGGAGCGACTACAGACCCTGAGAACTATCACCCCATTAGCCTAATGAGTCTGATATGCAAAGCTATGGAACGCATCATCATGGACCTAATAAACAAGGATGTAGGGAATCTCCCAACTGAATCCCACACAGTTTGGTTTTGTGAAGGATAGATCATGCCTGCTCAGCTTAGTTGATGACTTTGAGTCAGTCACCAGAGCTGTGGATGAAGGCAAGGTGGTTCACACAGCCTACCTTGATCTGGCCAAGGCCTTTGATACCATTCTCCACTCGGGAATCATAGAAAAACTCAGTAAGCTAGGCATCAACCCCTATATCACTAGGTGGGTTGCAAACTGGCACACAGAACCCATAGTGTGAAAGTAGCTGACTCCAAGTCAGACTGCCGACCAGTCACGAGTGGAATCTGACAGGGTTCAGTCCTGGGTCCTTTCCTGTTTGGTATATACTTCTCTGAAGTCCAGGCCAACACGAAGGGAGTCTGGCTGACAAAGTTCACGGACGATTGCAAGTTGGGAGCTGCTATTAACTCCCCAAGTGATGTTGACATCCTACAGAAAGGCCTCACTGAGACCAATGACTGGTGTCAGAACCATGGTCTTAAGCTGAATGCCAAAAAATGCCGTCATCCCCTTTGGGAAAAACCTGGTTCCCATGAATTACCGCATTGATGGTAGTCCACTGAACACAGAAGGCATTTTAAGACATCTGGGAACACAGGTTGACAGCAACTTCTTTTTCAACCACCACATTGCCACTGTGGTCAGAAAGTCCTATGTGGCACATCTCATTACTAAGGGTTTTGCATCCAGGAAGAAAGAGGTCATTGTCTCTTTCTACTCTTCTCTCATTAGGCCAATCATAAGAGTGCAATGCCCCATTTGGCATGCACCTCACTAGACACCTGCAACAACTGGAGAGGCCGCAAAAGTACCTCACAAAGAGGATTCTAGGCCTTAAACATTTGTCCTATATGGACAGACTCAAATTCCAACTATTCTCTCTTTCATATCGCTTACTTGGAGGCGATTTCTGCTTGACTTACAAAGCCATGTCTGACCCAGCTCTGTTAGAAATGCTACATCTAAAGAAATCCCATTCCGTCTGCACCACATGCTCCAGAGACCTCAACCTCATTACCACAATCAATAGAACATGCTGGAGGGACAGGTTCATAACCCAGAGACTGCCCATGCTATGGAATAGACTTCCCATACATGTCAAACAGAGCACCTCACTGTCCCTCTTCAAGAGAAATCTTGATGAGTGGATGGGAAGTAGAAAATTCACCCCGGGGATCACTCCAGTGGCTCTACTTGACAGAGGCACTGGGAACTAAGGTCGGGTGGCACGATTCCAGTGTAATCCTATGGGCTAGGCTTGTAAAGGCTCCAGTGCCATTAGCGTAGTACACACCTATGAACCTATTAAACCATTGCTTATGACATGGGTAGTCATACATTTATGTAAATGAAAACAAACCATATCAACGCAATCGTAATTGCAAGCATTTTACATCCTAAATCATGATGACACACCCCCAGTTGCAGACATTATATATCACAATCAACCCAGACCTTTTTAGTCAAACATATTACATAGCTTATTTAAGCCCTGCCTGCTTTTAAACTTCATTCTTCCCTGTATGTATTGTTCCCACAATTCTCATTTTTCATATGTAGTTTGCTCCTACCCTTTTCTATAGGTCTCAGTTCCAGCTGTATTCTCTGTCACTATACTCACTAGCTCTGGTAAGTTGGTTTCGATTTTGATTTCCATTTTCTAGTAATTGCTTTTTTGACAGCCAACATAATTACAGCAAGACCTTATCATAGCTGAGAAAAATCATCTCCCTCATCACATCAATCTGCCCACCCAGCATCTCAGACAGTGCATCCTGCAGAGATTCCTTAAAGTCCTCCAACTCGCTGCACTCCCAGAAGATGTTCCCAATTACCACTTTCTCCCTCATCACATCTCTAACATTTGCTGTCTACCTGAGGAAGAATTCTCTGGACTACTTTGGGTATAAAAATGTGTGCAAACATTTCCAAGCAAAAATTCTAAATCTTCTACATTTTGTTGTTACATATTTGGGAGACAGACGTATATCCTCACATTGTTTCTTTTTGAATTGCTTATCCAGTCTCTCTTCCTAATCCTTTCTAACCTTCTCTGATTGATTTGTATAGTTAACCAATATTTTATATGCTGTACTAATTATTCTTTTTTTAATGGCAGCTTCTCTTCTAGATTGTACTAAAAACTCTAGCTGTGCTGGTGTTTTATTTAGGAGCCCCCTGTTTATTTCTCTCTGCCTATACTCTGAGATCAATCATTGATAGGGAGGGCACTGTCTAACCTGTAGTACAAATAAATTCTTGGCGTATTCCCATTTTATCATCTTTACCTCTCTAGTTATTTGCTCCCAATAACTTGGTTCCTTTGCCAGTTTTCTCCAATAAATTCTAGCCCATTCTTGCCTATTGTCTGTATCCCTAATTGCAGTCATCCCTGTCGGCAGAAAATCCTTTCCATTCCCATGTTGGCTTGGTTCTTAGGATGCTTTATAGATATAATCTGTGTTATGGTTATTCTCCTCCTTAAAAGGCCTGGATCCAAAATCCCAGTCGTTCCTTGTTTCTTGAGCTTCCTCCCTGTTTTCTCAGCATCCCTTTCCACTTTTTAATTATAGATGTTAAGTTGTCAATATCGCCTTCATTCTTGCTGGATGGGGTTCGGAGCCGATCCTCGGCACCGACTCGGCCTATACTAAAGCTCGAGAGCTAATTTTACCGGCTCGAGGCAACCCTATATCCCATGATGCTAGGTGCTAACTACCCAGATCTCGTTTGCTGCTTTCGCTAGCGAGGTGCTTTTTTTACCAGCTCCACAGGTCAGTGAAAAATTTCAAATTTTTCTACTCTTTCTTAGGATTTTTCCTCTTTATTTTAAAAATAGACTAGCATCTTAACCTCAGTATACCACTTCCGTTGGGTTCCCATTTTGTTAATCCCTAATTCCAAAAGTTATATCCCTCCCCTGTTAAGGTTAGGCCTTAGGCCCTTTCCGTTTTTTTCCCGTTCCTTTTTTTTTGGGACAGTTAGGTGTGTGTCTGGTTTTGTTAACCTTAATTTTGTTTGTGTATTACTGTGTGTGTGTTTTAACTTTCCAAGGAAGATTTTTCATCCCTTGACAGCTTAATGTCTGAAGACATTAAAGTCTCAGGCTTCAAGAAGTGTGACTCGTGCTGTCAGAAAATGTCGCTGACAGACGGTCACACTTCTTGCGTGTATTGCCTGGGACCCCTGCACCTGCAGGACTCTTGTTCTGTTTGTCATGTGTTCAGTCCAAGAGTCCTGCAGGAGCGCAGGAATAACTTAATTTTGAGGGGCTTATTAAAGCCTGAAGGTTCCCCGGCTAAGTCCTTGCCGGGGAAACCTTCGAAGCCATCCAAACCGTCGGCTCCGTGCTCCAAGCCTTCGGCTGGTGGCTCACCTACTGCGTCCCAGTTGGCTCCGGCTGGAGCCGATATGTCTATGTTGCAGTCTTCTGCATCGGCTCCGGCCAGAGCCGATGCTTCCAAGACTCTGTCTTAAAAGTCGGCTCCGGCCAGAGCCGACGTGCCTTTGGCTCCATCGGCACCACTAGTCTCGGTGCCATCTTCCACCCGCAAGAGATCTAAGTCTCCGTCCCTGGAGTCCATTCACTCAGCTCCAAGATCGCCTTTGCTCTCGGAGCGGAGCCATCGGAGCCATTCCTCTCGGTCTTCCAGGCTTTCGGGCCATGACCTCGAGAGGGTGGTTAGCAGACTTCTAAAGTCTCAGGCACTGGCCCAAATGCTTCATAGCCTGTCTCAACAGACAGTGGGTATACCCATACCATCTACGATTCCTCCTCAGACTCTGCCCCTGAGTTCGGAGCCGGAGCTCCTCGGAGCCGCGACAGTCGAGACATCAGAGCCGATACCTCCCCCTTCGGCTCCATCGTCTTATCCAATCTCTTCCATGGTCCCATCCTTGGAGGGATCCGGGCGCTTGGACTTCCTCGTCGGCTCCGAGGGGGCGAGTGGCATCGGACCCTTGTCCGACCCCATTCTCCCTCTCGGAGCGTCGGCGCTGGTGAGTTCGGCCCCGACATCAGCTTCGGAGCGGGAGCCCTCTGTCCTGCCTGATAGGGGTGTCTTCGAGGTCATGAGGAGCATACTGGCCCCAGTGCCTGCTCCACGGTCAGCTCCATCAGCTCGTCCCACTGTAGTGCCTGCTGCGGTCTCTACCCACTCTTTCATTCCCGACCGTAGAGATCCAACACCTCAGGTTTCCCCATTGGAAATATCCTCCTCTTCCGAGGTTTCCCCTGATCCGTCAGGTGAACCCCCTCGAAAGAGGACATGTAAGAGGAAACATCTGGACTCCCCTGAGTCCATCACATCTGATACCGACTTGGATGAGTCGGAAGGGTCCCCACGGTCCCCCTCTGAGGATGTCTCCTTTTCTGACATCCTTGAAATCCTCAAGCAGAGGGGGAACTGGTCTACCCTCAATCCTTCCGAGGACAAGTCTGTTTACCTGGAGGTGTTTGATTCTCGCCCTTCCACCTCCTGGGTGTCTCCGCCTTTTGACCCCCTCATGGAAGTGGTGGCACAGAAGGTGTGGATGGCCCCTGATACAATGGAACCCACCCCACGGAGGCCTTCCAAATTTATCACAGCCCCGTCAGATAAACAATTTTTAACTAAAGGTGTCCCAGTTGATGCCATGGTGGTGGCTGCAGCCACTAAGAAGGAACTGGCTGATCCTTCAGTGCCTATCCATCCTCCTGATAAGGAATCTAGGACTATGGATAGGTATGGCAAGAGGATGTTCTCTTCAGCGACCTTCGCCATGCGGTCGCTGAATTACTTGTGCCATTTCACCCGCCTTCAAAGAGACATTCTCAGAGAAATAGGTGATACCCTACAGGATCCAACAGCTATGGGGTCTCGGGACAAAATCAACTCCCAGCTAGGAACCCTAAATTCCATTGTAAACTCCTCTATGCGGCTTATTTCCTATGCAGCCGATGGAGCGAGTAGAGCCGTAGGCGCAGGTGTGGCTTTAAAGCGTCATGCCTGGATGCGGTTTGCAACTTAGCAGACCCCTTCAAGGCGTCCTTCACTAACTCTCCCTTTGATGGTTCGGCATTGTTTGGACCTCAAGTGAAGGATACTTTGACCAGATGCGAACAAGATGGCAAGACTCTCTCTGCCGTGGGAGTCCATTTTTCAACCTTGTCTAGACCATATCCTAAGGGTCAAAAGGGTGGAAAAATGTGGTTCCGCAAGAGGTTAGTTCCCTCGAGAGGCAGGGGGGGGACAACAACAGACGCCGCCCTAGAGGCAGCGGAGGTCTGCAGAATCAGGGTAACAGAGTCTCTCTCTGACAAACCCTTCCAGCATCCCTGAGAAGCTGCCCGACTGTCCACCTTCGGGAAGGTTATCGCTGTACCCAGAAGCCTGGCTTTCTCTCTCACAAGACAAATGGGTACAGTCGATTATATCCGAGGGTTACAAAATTCCCTTTATCCACACCCCAACTCGGCCAAAAGGGCCCCTCCCAGACGTTCCACCCAGTCTAAGGGAACGAGCAGTACTAGAAATATCAAAACTGCTAACAAAAAGAGCCATCCAGCCAGTCCCAGCAGACCAACTAGGATCCGGAATCTACTCCAAGTTCTTTTTGGTACCAAAAAAGACAGGGGCCAATATTGGATCTCAGCAGACTAAACAAGTCTGTAAAAAGAACGAAGTTTCGGATGGTCACGCTACAGTCCATTCTACTCTTTCTGGGTCAGGACAATTGGATGTGCTCAGTGGACCTTCAGGATGCGTACTATCACATCAAGATGCACAGGCGCTCCAGGAGGTTTCTCCGCTTCCGACTGGGGGCCAGTCACTTCCAGTTCAGGGCCCTGCCCTTTGGTCTCACTACAGCCCCCCGAGTGTTCACCAAATGCACGGCAGTGGTTACGGCTCACCTGAGATGTCAAGGATTCCAGGTGTTTCCATATCTAGATGACTGGCTCTTTACTGCCACCACCAGGCATCAGCTTCTTCTTGCCAGAGATTACAGCATTCAAACTTGCAAAGGGTTAGGTATCTCCATAAATTTCGAAAAGTCTGCCTTGTCGCCTTGTCAGTCTATTACCTTCATAGGCGCCACCTTGGACTCCGTACAGCTCTCAGCAAAATTAACCGAGCAGAGAGTTTTAGATATTCAAAATCACGTTCATATCCTCCTTCAGAGCAAACAAATCCAGGCCAGGTTTGTTCTAAAAGTGTTAGGTCTCATGGCGGCAGCCATCACGCTACTTCCCCTTGCTCGCTTTCACATGCAGCTCCTTCAGTGGATGCTCTTCTCCCAGTGGTCCTTCCAACAGCTTCCTTTGACCCACAATATCTTAATAACTCTATCTTGCAAGAAACATCGGTCTTGGTGGATGGTCTCCCCTCAAGTCCTTCAGGGCAGACCATTGGTTCTTACCCCTCCGGTCACCACGGTCACATCGGACGCCTCCCTGATTGGGGGGGGGGCATTTTCAGGGCAGGACAGTCCAGGGCACATGGCAACCTTTCGAATGCCACCTGCACATAAATGTCCTGGAGATGAGAGCAGTGCTTTTGGCATTGCAAGCCCTCCAAGACTCTCTTCCCTTAGGGACTATTGCAATTCAGACGGACAATATGTCCGTAGTGTGGTATATCAACAAGCAGGGCTGAACCAAGTCCTATCCCCTGTGTCGAGAGGCACTCAGACTTTGGCAATGGGCGATCTCTTCTCAGCGGTTTCTGATAGCAACGCATATCCCCGGGAAGTCCAACATCATAGCGGACAGGTTGAGCAGAGCTATTCACATGCCACACGAGTGGTCTCTCAAGCAATCAGTAACGGAGGGGAATTTTCAGAAGTGGGGTCTTCCTTGCTGCGATCTTTTTGCAACACCTCAGAACAGCAAGTGCCTCGACTTTTTCACTCTTTCCCCTTCCAGGCCATCCCCCCAGAGACGCTCTAGTCCACGATTGGCCTCTGGGACTTCTATATGCTTTCCCCCCCTTTCCATTAATCACTCAGTTGATTCAGAAAGCTACCGCCTTGAGAGCCAGGATGGTCCTCATTGCCCCTTATTGGCCTCGACAGATATGGTTCCCGTTCCTGCATCGTTACCTTTTGGAACATCCTTGGCATCTGGACCCAGTGCCAGATCTTTTGGCCCACCAGTCAGGGCAGCTGCACCAATCCCTCCAGTCTCTCAACCTCACAGCTTGGTTGCTCCACTTCCATCCCTAGCCAGGCTTCCCCTAATTTCCAATTCTGTCCATGATATTATTGTAGCTTCCCTTAAGTCCTCTACCAGAAGGATTTATGCTAGTAAATGGAAGCGTTTTTCCTTCTGGGCAAGGGCTAGGAATATAGATCCCTTCACTGCTCCTATACAATCAGTTCTAGATTTCCTAGCTGAAATTTTTCATTCAGGCTCTTCATCCTCCACAGTAAAGGTTCAGTTAGCAGCCATTTCAAATTTTTACATATGCCTATCGGACTCCAGCATCATGTCCCACAAGCTTTGTAAAGCCTTCCTTAAGGGTATCTTTTTACTCAAGCCCCCAATCAAAGACCCCCCACCACAGTGGGATTTAAATTTGATTTTAACATCCTTGATTCTTCCTCCCTTTGAACCTGCGGCTTCCTGTTCTTTAAAGTTGCTGTCTTGGAAAACTCTCTTCCTAGTTGCCATAACTTCTGCTAGGAGAGTATCAGAACTCCATGCCCTTTGCATTCGTCCTCCTTATCTAGTTTTCCACAACAGAGTTTCTCTCAGAACTAACCCGTCTTTTTTGCCCAAGGTGGCTTCTCAGGCAAATTTAAATCAATCTATCGATCTTCCAGTTTTCTTCCCTAATTATTCTAACAGGCGGAGCAAAAACTGCATTATCTGGACGTTCATCGTAAGCTCCGTTACTATCTGGACAGAACTAAACAAACTAGGAAATCTGATCAGCTTTTTCTGTCCTATGCGGAAGGTAAAAAGGGCCTTCCGGTATCCAAAGTAACCTTGTCTATATGGCTGTCCTCTGCAATTACCTGTATCTATCAACTCTGTGGATAGGAAGAAAAGTCACACTGAGTCCGAACTGTAGTTTAGCGCTTTCGTCCTTTTATTGGTATAAAGAACTTCATCAGAACTAT
>NC_056728.1:207219256-207236756 GCF_019279795.1 Protopterus annectens | reverse complement strand
TGGAACTAAAAGAGGACAGTATGGCTTAGGTTAAGGTTTAAAACTTCATTGAGTAGTTTTTGTTTGGAGACACTGTCAGTTGTTTTGGACATGTCTAGGAAGATGGAGGAAACTTGCTGGCCATTATTTCTAAACTGACAGATTTGGTTTGGTTTTTAAAACTTCTAGGGTTGGAGTTGTACTATGGTTGGGTCAGAAACCATATAGGATATTAAGTTTAACTAGCAGGTTGTTCATAGGTTGGTACTAGGCTGTCTGCCCTAGGGCCTATACAAGCCTGGCCATAACTATTCCTTGTATATTTCTTCCCATAATATTTACTTCTCTGGACCCCTGTCTAGCAGGGCGACTGATTTGATCCCTGGGGTGAATTTCCTTTCTCTCATCCAATTGTCAAGGTTCCTTTTGTAGAGGGCCAAGGAGTAGCTCTGCTTGACATGTATGGGCTGTCTTTTCCAGAGTATGGGGAGTCTCTGGGTCAGGAACCTATCCTTCCAGCTTGTTTTGTTCATTGCGTTGACAAGGTTTAGATCCCTGGAGCGTGTAGCTCTGAGGGATTGGGATTTCTTTGTGGAGCATGTCCAACAGCTCAGGGTTTGACATTGCCTTGTATGTTAAGCAGAGATCGCCTCTGAGTAGACGATATCCCACAGAGTATAGACAGAGTTTTTTTAGACTGCCAGTATAGGGTGTCTGCTTTAGGCCTGTGATTCTTTTAGTGAGGTATTTCTGCGGCCTTTCCAGCTGTTGCAGATATCTTTTGAGGTACATACGAAACTGGGCGTTGTACTCTCTAATGGGTCTAATGACAGATGAGTACAGTGGGACAATGACCTCCTTTTTTCTGGATGAAAAGCTCTTAGTGATGAGGTGTGCCACATAGAAGGATTTCTTAACTGTTGTGGTGATGTGGTTATCAAAGGTGAAACCACTGTCCACCTGTGTCCCTAAGTTTCTCAGCACTCTTTCGGTGTTTAGTGTCTTGCCACCTATGTGGTAATTCATGGGTGCAATGTTTTTCCCAAACGGGATAACTATACATTTCTTGGCATTAAGCTTGAGCCCATGGCTCTGGGACCAAGCATCTGTTTCTTTACAATAATGGCTGTCAGTTTGCAGTCATCTGCAAACTTTGTTAGCCACAGTCCCTTAGTGTTGGCATGTATTTTAGAGAAGTAGATGCCAAACGAGTGGTCCCAGGACTGAACCCTGAGGTACTCCACTTGTCTGTATCTGGAGTCTGCTACTTTTACAGTCTGGGTTCTGTCAGTAAGACAGTTTGCAACCCATCGAGTGACGTAGGGATTTATGCCCAACTTAGTAAGTTTATCTATGATTCCAGAGTGGTGGATGGTGTTGAAGGCCAAGGCGAGGTCCAGCAAGGCTGTGTGAATCGCCTTACCCTCTTCCTCAGCTCTGGGGACTATTCGAAAAAGTCATTCAGGTTCAGGAGACAAGATCGGCATTCACAAACCGAAACTGGGTGGGGTCCAGTGTTTGAAGGTTGCCAATGTCTTTGTTTTTAAGTTTCATGCCCTTGCAGATGAGGGTCGTCATACTGATGGGGACGATAGTTCCTGGGATCCAAGGTGGGAACCCCCCCCCCCTTGTGGAGTGGGATAACTGTAGGTGTGCGCCACTCAGTGGGCACAAAGCCTGAGGTGATGCTATGATTAAACATGACAGTTAGTTGAGTTGCCAGTTCATGTAGTACACAGCCCGGCCTGTCATCTGGTCCCATGGATGCTGTATTCTTAGCTTTGGAGAGTACGGTTTCTACCTATGTGGCTGTGATTACCAGAATGTAGCAATCTTTTGGTATTGAGATGACACTAAATCGATCTGCCAGGATATTGGCAATATCCTTGGAATCAGTATATTTAATGCCATTGTGTTGTAGCTCATAGCATATCTGAGCATTGCCATTTAGATTATTGACATAAGTATAGAATGCCTTGTGGTTGTCTTTGGAATCGTTGGCAATTTTATTTTCGTAACTAGCTTTGGAGGATTTTTTGAGGGATCTCCGCTTCTTACTGAGGCTGGTAAGGGAGTTTTTTGCATCCTGGGATTTTCCTCTTTTCTGCAACAGTTTCTTCTGTTGTATAGTTTGTTTATGGCAGGGGACCACCAAATTGGCTTCCTTTTTTTGGAGGAGACCATCTTGGTTCTATTTGGGATGGCACAATTCATGCACTAGTGGATGTGCTCGTGCAAGGCCTTAGTGTAGGATTCAGCAGTTGAACTTTAAGCTCCCATCTGTATGGGTGTCATGAAGTGTGTCACTTCTGACTTGAGTAGCATGAAGTTGGCTTTGGAGAAATATTTTACAGAGGTTTCCTTACTGGGGGTTGGGATGTGGATGTCAAGGGTGATTTGCTTATGGTCAGACCTGACCAATGAGGGGGTGACCACTGGTGTGGAGCATCCATCTCCCATGTTGGTAATGACCAGGTCTACGATATTGGAGCCCCTGGCCGGACAATGGATTAGTTGATCCAGGGCATTGGAATTTGAATTCCAAGATCTGTTGGGAAAAGGTGTTGGTACCAGAGTAGTTTTCCCAGTTAATGGCAGGGTAGTTGAAATCACCCAGTATTAGGGTGTCTGGTTGTATCTTAATATTTTCCAGTATGTTTAGAAAGGGTCTATATTACATAGACGAAAAATCAAAATCGTAAGCTGGGAGTCGGTACATTTTTCTAGTTTTAGTTGGAGGAAAAAAATAAGTGGGCCTATCGTAGGTTTGTAGAGGATTCACCTTTATGTATTGGAATATTTTCCAGATTTTTATAACATTTTCTGTTGTGGAGTGATTGATTAGTATGGAAACTGGGTAAGAAATGGTGTCAGTAGCTGTTTTGTGGGATTCTGAAGGCAGATTATCAGCAGCGAGGGATGTGGGTTTAAGTTTAGGTAGTCTTTTTTTTAATTCTGTTTTGTACTGGTTGGAAAGAAAAGGCAGTGGATGTTTCTTTTGAATCTTTGGGAATGGGTATGGGAACATTGGTATTTAAATGGAATTAGGATACCGTCTCAATTTGATACTTATTTTACTATCCCTAGTGTCTGTAGTAGTTGTAGCTGGAGTTGATTGGCCAGGTTGTAAAAGGTGTTTTACAGTAACCCAGAATTTTTTAGGATTGTTTAATTTTTTATTGCTCAAAAGATTTTTGCTTCAGGAAATTATATATAATTTCATAATATTTATGTGACATTAGTGATTTTGGAAATGTCCTTAGTTCCTTAATTTTCATCTCCATCAAAATTGAGCTCTTCAATCATGTATAAAAATTTTCCAAAGTTTCTGTTATGTTTTTATGTTTTTGATGATTTGCAGTATAGCAGGCTTTTTTTGTCATCTTTGTCCCTTTACAATGGGGATAGGGAAATGTTCCTTTTCCCCCACTGTCGTGCAATCTCATATTTAGTATATATAAGTAGCAGGGGTGTGGGGGGTGCAGGGGGGGGGCTTGCCCCCCTGCAAAAATGTTTCTTTTTGCTGAACCGGACCTCCACTACGTGTATATACTGAGATATTTTTGCACATATTCATAATTTTCTTTAGTCATGTTAAATGTTCTTCCCTTTTAGACCTATTCCTGTTTTCATAACCACTTTCTGATATTACTTAATATTGTTGCTAAAATCCATTTACCATTAAACATAATTTCATTTATTCTTTCATTCCATATAACCCATTTAACATAAATAACTATCTATTCTTTTAGCAAATTCTTTGCTTCTATTCTTATAATATTTGTATTTATTCATATACATATTTATTTTATCCATTTCTTTTACATCTTCCTTTGCTGCCAGTTTGTTTGTGGAGACTGGTAATAGACAATCTTGACATTCTACTGTCTGATTACACCATTTGCTTCTTATTTTAATTAAATTTTTTCATCTGTTAGATTTTCCCATGGCTTTGCATAGTGATGCTTTATCATTGCATTCATATACCATATTCTCTATCTTTTTTATGCATTCATATACCATATTCTAGATCTTTTTTATATCATCACTTTTTATTTTTTACAAGTGTTTTTTCTTAGTAACATTTTATTTTTTCATTTGTATACTTTTTTACTTTTTTTTTTTAACCGTACCCCAAAAATGTATAATTTATACGGGTTTACTACTTAACTCTCAGCTTTTTCATTTATCCTGTTTAACACTTTGTACAGATGAAGCTGTGTATACCCCTGGGTTAATTAGCCCTAAACAACCTCCTGCTTTATTTGCATAACAAAACTCCTCATTTTCTTGGTTTAGTCTAGAACCCCATATAAATGAAAAAATATCTGCAATAATTGCTTTTCAGATGCTGTTGGCAACATAAATACACTTGTTAAGTGTGCTATTTTCCCCATCAGTACTGAATTTATCAAATAACCCTTTTTGTGAATGGTAATGTATTTGCTGACAAGACATGCATGCTTTATTTTTTCTATTTTTCCCATTGAATTCTACTTGCATCTTTATTCCCAAATGTTATACCTAATACAGAAATGTCATTCATTGTGAAATATATATGTCTGATCTTTACTATATCACCTAAACCTTCTCTAGACACTCATTTGTACAAATTATTACTTTATCCAAATTTAGTTTTTTGCAGTTATTGTAATATCATCTACATATGTAATTAAACTGTAATCCTTAAACCCTCAGGTGTTACATACCCCACCTTCTTTTTGTAATTTCTTTCACTTACTATCACGAAGAGTATACATCTCATTGGACATCCCTGTTATACATCACTGTTCAGATGTACATCTTGGCTTAACCAGCCATTTACAAGTATTTTACTTTGTCAGCATATAATAATTTCCTAACTTTTTCACATATTATAATCTGGTATTGTTAATCCTCGTTCATTCCTTACCCATGGGTATCTGTTCCAACCTTGGAACCGAGCCGGCCATTTTCCAAGCTTGCGTCCGCTTCAAACTCTCGAGAACTCTTACCCACAATCCCCCTTTCCCTGTTACCCCAGATTTTGTTTGCCATGTTGCCATTCAGTCGTTTCAAGTTACTTCTCTTGAGCCAAGTACAGTTATTTGTTTAATAGTCTTTCAGATTACTTTTCTGTCAGAAAAGTTTATATTTCATTGTCTCTTACCCTATCGCATCTAGTGGACATATTTTCTTCAGTTTTTTTCTGCTCTTTTCTTTACCCTTTTACTGTGAGGTATTCTCCTTTACCATCGTTGGTAATCCTTCCCTTTTTTCTCATACCTTCGGGTATTCGTTTGTACCATTGCTTGTACCTTTTTCTGTTTAATTTGCTGTCATGGAAGATAAGAAAGGAAGTCTGGGGTTTAAGCGGTGTTCTGATTGTGGACTCAAACTACCTACTTCTGATGCACACTCTTTATGCGTTTATTGCTTGGGGGCGTCCCACTTGTCTGTTGACCTGCCCTTTGCTATTTGTGAGAATTTTTGAATAGAACCTTGTTGGAAAGGGAAAAATAAGCTGTTACTGAAGGGACTTCTTAAATCTCCCTTCTCAGAGGCTATTTCTGGGTTGGAGGCGTCAACCCCTCCTAGAGCCCATAAGAAAATCTTGGATGTTCCTACCAAGGCTAAATCTTTGCCTTCGTCCCCGGCTGGGACTCCCGCTAAGCAAAACCTAAAAAGGCTAAATTTTTGGCTCTGTAGCTCACTCAGTCAGCGCAGTGCTTTCAGTGCCTAGAACTTCGGCACCATTAGTGATCTTGGCTCAGTCTTCTCACTCTATTGGCACTGAGGGGCTCCTCTGTTCAGACTGTTACCACTGTATCGGCACCGACCGTTCAGTCGGCGCAGACCTTGACCATGTCGGCTCTGAAATCTTCCTCGGAACGGACACCTTTATTGTTGACTCCAGTTTTGTCTTTTCCAACTTCGGTACTGACAACCACTTCGGCACCGATCCCTGTGTCGGTGCAGACCATGACCTCGGCACTGATGACTTCTACTTTGCAGACACCCATAGTCCAGTCTCTCTCGGCACCATTTGTCCTCTGTGTGGACGGGTGAGATAGACATCGAGTTTGCCTCTTCTGTGGACTGGCCTGTTTCTCCCTCAGTCTCCGTGAGGTCCACTAGAAGCCTTTCCGAACATGATGTGTTGCATCTTGTGGATCAGGTGCTCTTGGCCAGAGGTATACCACCCCTCAAGAACTATCCTTCCTTGGGAGGTGATCACCCATCTCCAAAGACCCCTTCTTATTCTCCTCATTCATTGCCTTTGAAGTCCGTGGAATATAGCACAGTCTTCCCCTTCTGAGGTCCCCTTTATGGATCTCACTAAGGAACCGCAGTTGCCTTCATGGCAGGAAAGTTTTGCTATGACCCAGGAGGTCAGCTGTGACGCACAGTTTCCTGCTTCACAGCCATCCAGGGACTCGGTCGGCACGCTGAGCCACTTAGGGGAGGGGTGACCCCTGTCCTATACATGCACTCCTCTTCAGGTGGACTAACCTTCCAACTGATAGAGAAGGCTTTCGCTGCTGCTGGCGATACTGGACTGTGTATACCTCCGCCCTCCTCTGGTACACTGGTTTCACAAGTCGCACCTAGCGGACATCGTGTGCAAGGGCCTCAGGACATATTACCACAGGAATCCCCTTTTCCGCTGTCTTCTCCAGCTTCTCCTGCTGAGGAGGTCCACTGAAAAAGTTTGTGTAAGAGGAAGCACATGGACTCCACAGAGGAGTCCCTCACTGAAGACACAGATTTCGATGAGGGGGAAGGATTCCCTCCAGTCACCCCCTGAGGTATCCTTTGGTGATGTCCTTGAAATCCTGAAACAGAGATGTGAGTGGCAGTCCTCTAATCCGTCCTGTGAGGAATCTGTGTTCCTGCAGGCCTTTTGCGCCCAGCCCCCTACCTGCTGGGTTACTCCCACCTGCCGATGAACTTGTCCAGCTTATCATGCAGCGTGCTTGAAGTCTCCTGATACCGTTGAAGCTATTCCCCGGAGACCTCCTGCTTCAGATCCCCATTGGTCCAAAGTTCTTCCTGTGGATGCTTTGGTGGTGGCAGCTGCAACAAAAAAGTATCTGGCAGAAGAAGAAAGCCAGACTGTCCATCCGCCTAACAGAGTCCCAGGCCCTGGACAGGATAGGGAAGCACACCTTTGCTTCAGCGACCTTAACTATCAAGTCCCTGAATTATATGGCACACTTTACCAGGCTTCAAAGGGATCTGATTTCTGAGCTCTCTGAAACCTTGGTTGGTGCCGTGTCTAATGAGATCCGTGACAGTGGTTTGTCAGCTGGCCACCATTGAATCAATATTTAACTCCTCTGTGACTGATATCTCACGCATCAGAAAGAGCAGCAGGTTCAGCTGTGGTCTTGAGACGACATGCCTGGATGCGCTTGTGCAATTTCACGGAACCCTTTAAGGCTTCCTTTCTTAACACCCCCATTGAGTCTTCCTAGTTGTTTGGGCCCAAAGTTAAAAGCACATTGGCCAGATGTGAACAGGACGGCAAGACCCTTTCTGCTGTAGGTGTCCGTTATTCTTCAGCGTGCTTTCTCCCGAAACCAAAAGAGTGGAAAGATACAGTTCAAGAAATCTCAGGGGCCTTTCCGTGACACACAGGCTGAGTTCTCCCCTAGAGGCAGACAGGGAAACTCACAGGGAAGACGCTCCTTTTGGGGCAGAGAGTGTCCACGTAACCAGGGTTCTAGGGATTCATTCCCTGGTCAATCCTACCAGCGCTCCTGAAGAGTGGCCCAACTCATTTCCTCTGGAGGTGGTTGGGGGACATTTCTCCCCTTCTGCCTGGCTAACCATCACCACCGATTCTTGAGTACAAAGGATTATAACCAGAGGTTATCATATCCCCTTCAATCTTTGTCCTGCCCCTTCAAAAAACCTTCCCGACGTTCCACCCAGTCAAAGGGAAGAAGCAGCACTAGAGATAGAAAAGCTGCTAAGAAAGAGAGTCATCCAGATAGTCCCTCCAGAACAGGTAGGATCCGGATTCTACTCAAGACTATTTTTGGTGCCAAAGAAAACTGGGGACTGGAGACCAATTTTGGATCTCTGTGTATTGAACAGGTTTGTGAGAGTAAAAAAATTCCGGATGGTCATAATACAGTCTATCCTCCCGCTTTTGGAAAAAGATGATTGGATGTGCTCGATAGATCTTCAAGATGCGTACTAACACATAAAAGTGGACAGGCCATCAAGAAGATTTCTGCGCTTCCGTGCGGGAGCCATTCACTACCAGTTCAGAGTACTGCCCTTTGGACTCTCTACAGCCCCCAGAGTGTTCACAAAGTGCATGGCAGTGGTCACAACTCACTTGAGACTTCAAGGATTTTAGGTGTTTCCATACCTAGACGACTGGCTCATTTCTGCCCCCACCAGACATCTACTGGAAGAAGCCCTGGCATACTCTCTCCTCACTGCACAAAGGCTAGGCATAACCATAAACTGGTAAAAATCCAATCTCACCCCATCTCAGTTGACAGAATTCATAGGGGTTATCTTGGACACAAAAAACTGCAGAGCTGCCATTCCAGAGCACAGAATTGTAAGGATAAAGCAACAACTGATTCCAATCCTTTCAAGGGAGAAATCCACGGCTCATTCTGTTCTACAGCTGTTGGGTTCCATGGCAGCTTCCATCACCATTGTCCCCCTGGCCAGGTTTCACCTGAGGTTTCTACAATGGCTTCTGCTCACCCAGTGGTATCCCTTTCAGCATCCTCTTTCAGCCATGATTCAAGTAACCCACAGGTGCAAACATGATTTAAATTGCTGGATAACACACAGTCTGTCCCGATGGTCTTGCCCCTATTCCCCCCAGCAACCCAAGGCCACAGTGACCATGGACGCCTCCCTGATGGGGTGGGGGGGCTATGTCAGGGACAGACAGTCCAAGGCACTTGGTCCAAACTGGAGGCCCATCTGCATATAAATGTTTTAGAGCTGAGTGCGGTGCTTCTGGCGTTGCAAGCATTCCATCCCCTGCTGCCGTATGGGACATTTGCGATTCAGTCAGACAACATGGCAGTGGTCAGGTACATCAACAAGCAAGGTGGAACCAAATCTTACCTCCTTTGTCGGGAGGCCATGAGGATATGGCAGTGGGCGATGGCTACCAACCGTTTTCTTCTAGCAACGCAAATTCCCGGGAGCTCCATTGTGATGGCAGACAGACTCAGCAGGTGCATTCTTCATCCTCACGAGTGGTCCCTGAATCCGTTTATAGCGCCGGAGATCTTCCACCACTGGGGCCGTCCTTGCTGCAGCCTCTTTGCATCCTCGACCAACTACTTCGCCCTGATTCCTCCTCCGGGACAGTCACCCAGGGACGCTGTAGTCCACGATTGGCCCTCGGGTCTTCTTTATGCATTCCCACCCTTTCCCCTCATTCCCCAGTTTTTGAAGAAAGCCCGTTGCTTGAAGAGCAAGGTGATCCTCATAGCACCATATTGGCATCAACAGATTTGGTTCCCCTTCCTTTGGCTTCACCTACTAGATCGACCACGGATTCTCCATCCAACACAGGAGTTGATCTCGCATCCACAGAACCGGATTCATCTCAACTTGAACAGCCTGAAGCTCACAGCTTGGCTACGCCAATTCCCTTGATTGCCAGGCAGAATGATCTTTCTTTACCAGTGCATGACATTCTCATTGCATCTCATAAGTCTTCCACTAGAATTACTTATTTGAGCAAGTGGAAAAGATTTTTCTGTTGGCTGAAAGATAAACAAGTAGATCCCTTCTCAGCACCAGTGTCTATAATACTAGACTATCTGGCCAACCTTTTCCTATTGGGTCTATTGGCTTTTACCGTTAGTTAATTTGGCTGCAATTTCTAATTTTCATGAGGGTGTCCAAGATTCCTCTCTTATGTACCACAAATTGTGCAAGACCTTCATAAAAGGTGTGAATCATCTGAAGCCACCTTTTAGATTACCTATTCAACCATGGGATTTATCATTAGTTCTACAAGCTCTGACAGTGCCATCTTTCGAACCAGCCTCTTCTTGCGAGCTCAAGCATTTGTCATGGAAAACATTGTTTTTGGTCGCCATTACTTCTGCCAGACGTATTTCTGAGCTTCAAGCTTTATGTATCAAGAGTCCATACTTGATTTTTCATAAAGATAAGAGCGTCTCTGAGAACTAATCCATCATTTCTGCCAAAAGTGATCTCTGAAGTGTCCATTAATCAAACCATTGAATTGCCAGTTTTCTTTCCCATTCATTCAAACAGAGGAGAGTATTGCTGACATACCCTAGATATCCACAGGCAAATCCGTTTTTACTTAAACAGGACTGACCAGTTATTTTTAGCCTTTTTGGGACCTAGATTAGGATCTGCTGTTTCTAAGGTCACATTAGCTAGATGGTTGAAGGACTGTGTGACCTTCATTTGTACACAACATATCTTGTTGCCTACTACCATGAAAGCTCATTCAACAAGGTTGGTGGCAACTTCTGCTGCCTTACATGACATCTATGCAGCTGCAACTTGGGCTACGCCTCATACCGTCATCAGTCATTACAAATTGGATTTGGCCTCCAGGGGAAAGAGCATCATTCGGTTCTGTGGTGCTCTGGAATGTCCTTCCATGAGAGCCTCCCAGGAATAGAGGTAGCTGGGGACTCTGTCCCATGCGTAAGGAATGAACGAGGATTAACAATATCAGATAAGTTAAGTCTTACCATAACGTTCCATCTGTATTGTTGATCTTCGTTCAGTCATTACGACCCTCCCTCCTTCCCCCTCCTGTGGTTTCTAGTGGATCTCACCATCCGGCTCTCTTAGATTATTTGACCAGAGGTAGCCTCTGCCTTCTTTGACTTGCAAACTCAATCTGAGGTAACAGGGAGAGGGGGATTGTGGGTAAGAGTTTAGCTCGAGAGTTTGAAGCTGACGCAAAGTTGGAAAATGGCCGGCTCAGTTCTGAGGTCGGAACCGATACCCATGCGTAATGACTGAACGAGGATCAACAATACAGATGGAACGTTATGGTAAGACACAACTTCTTTTTCTTTATTATCTATAAGATTTTATGTCCAGTTAAGTCAAGTGTCTTAATGTCTCCTGTCATGATTTTTGCCTCTTCTTTTCTGTTCCTAATAGCCACAGTTTCTCTAACTATTGTCAGAACTTGACCGCCCTTCCCCTTTATACTGTATATGCTGTCTTCCATAATATTTTCCATTTTAGTTTCAAACGTCTTTTGTAAAGATCATTTTATTCAATACTGTTGGTCTGCAGTTTTTAATTTTCTTCCTGTCTTCATTCTTCTGTATGAATTTGTGTTTCCGTACATAATTCTTTATACGTAAAAACCTTCATTTAACCTTTCATTCAAAATCTGTAACAATTTTTTTTTTCAGTCCCTTAAATTTTTATACATTTCATACCCTATTCCATCTGGGCTTGCAGACAAATCTGTATTTACTTGTCCTAATATTTTATGTAGCTCATTTTAAAGAAATCTCTTTCCAACTCTATTCTTTCTGTTAAAACATGGAAAGTAAAAAAACGTTTTTTGCTGCCTTCTTTTTCATTGAATAATTTTACATATTGTACTACGCTATTTGTAATTTTTCCTGAGTTCTTTCTATTTCTCCTTTTAAATTTCTCTTGCACTACTGTCTTCCTTTACTAACCTGCTTTAACTCAGTACTTTTTTTCTTGTAAAAATGTCTTTGCTTATATAACAATCGTTTTTTCTTGATTCCTTTCATAGAATTCTTTGTCAAAGCACTTTATATCATTTTTTAAATCTTCCAATGCATCATTATATATTTTTCTCTACTTCCCATATCATATTGCCACTGTAAAAACATTCTTATATTTTTACTTTTATATCCACCATTCAGACCAATTTCTAAGTGTTCTCATAGTAATATGATCTTTCTATAACTGTTACTAATCTCCTTCCTTCATTCCATGTTTCTCATTTATCCTTTTTATTCATTTGTTTATTTTTTATATATTCCTTTTTTTTAATCTGTAGCCATATTGCAGGATGATCAGAAAATTTTGTTTCAGCTACCTACCCTTCTCCTATAACTAAACTTTCTGATACTATAAAATCTATTTCAGTTCTATATATACACCCTTTTGTAAGACCATGAATTTTTGTCCCAAAGTCTTAATTTACAACATCTTATAACTTGTAACACTTCTTGCATTTCCACACTTGCCTCTTAAATCACAATTACTCTCCTTTTGTTATTGTATTCATATTTATTACTGCAGTCTAAAATCTGATGAAATAAGCTTTCCCTTTCTTTACAGTTAGTAAAAGCATATAATGTTAATTCTGTTTACTTTCCATTTTAAATCTACAATGGATAATATTCCCATTTTTGCTTGTTGATCTAATGTCTGTAATGTATTTCTACAGAATACAGCTATTCCAGAGTACCTTTCATTTCCCAAATTCCAAAGTTTTTCTTTTTGTAATATTCATTTAAAAGTCTTGTCTTATAATTGCAATTAAATCACATGTATTACACAACTCCAAAATTCCTATTCTTCTTACTATATTCTTAATAGTATTCACATTTACAGAAAGCACTCTGAAAATTTCATTTTCTCTCTCCTTATATTTGTGGTTTCATAAATTCATAACCTGTTACAAGGCTAGCTTTAATAGGCTGTTCTAAGCCTAATTTCTTCTTCAAGGTGAGTATCAAACATTGTATCTTGTCTGTGAGTGAAACTCCTTTACCACCATAACAGCTACAAAAAATGTAATCTGAGGGTCTTTGTTGCTCATTGCCAAAAGTCTAAATCTCAAAATGCACTCGCTTGAGGCACTCCTTAAAATGGAGAACATCGACATTTGTGCTGTAACAGAGCCCTGGTTCAAGGCAGCAGATATCATCTATAACTCATTCCACACCTTTCGGCCTCAGAACCTGACCGAAGCTCCAAAGGTGGTGGTGTTTCCAAATTCATAAAGAATGCACACAACTCCAGACTATTAGCCCAACATAACGCGTCAGAGATGCTTCAGGTGCAGCATTGGGTAAGATGGCGATTCAGGTCGTAGTCTGCTATAGGTCCCCAACCATGTCCCAGGACTCGCACTCCATGTTCCCAAGCACCCTAGAGAATATTAGGGTCCAACCTAACTCTCTTACTAGGCGACTTCAACTACCCCTCCATTATCTGGGTAAACTACTTGTGTACCAATATTACTTGCCCAGTGTTTTCTGGAGTTCATTAATTCCAGTGCCCTGGACCAGCTCATTCTTACCCCTAGTAGAGGGTGCAACATCCTTGACCTGGTCATTACTAGCATGGGTGACTGTTGCTCTACACCAGTAGTCAGCTCCTCCCTGGTTAGATCTGACCACAGACTAATAACCTTGGAAATCCCCCCCCCCAGCAAAGGTAACCACCATGAGAAACTTCTCCAAAGCTAACTCTGGGATCCTAAAAACAGAGGTGGCTAACTTCAAGGCACCCATGCAAATGGAGAATAGTTGCATTACTGCAGAATCATACACCAATGCACTGTACGAACACACACTAATGCTTGTATCTCACCATACCCAATAGAACTAAGACACACTCCACCAAAAAAATGAAGACAATCTGATGGTCCCCTGCCATAAACAAACTCTACAACAGAAGGAGGAAACTGATGTGGAATAAGGTGAAGTCCCAAGACTGGAAAAACTTAACTGCCTCAACAAAAAATTGAGATCTTTCATCAAATCCTCTAAAGCTAGGTGTGAAAACACAATTGCAGCAGATAGTAAAGACAACCACAAGGCCTTCTATAGTTATGTAAAGATTCTCCACAGCAATACCCAGATTTGCTCTGAACTACTGCGTGCAGTGGTACCTCCTATACCAAGCCAACAGATATTTCCAGTATACTGGCTGACAGATTCAGTGCCAACTTTACCCCCCCACCCAAGGACAAATCACAATACCAGCAGATTGCCAGGCACCTAGTATTACTGCTGCCCAGGTTAAAACAGCACTGTCCAAGGCTAAGAATGCAGCTTTTATGGGACCTGATAATATCTCTGGTTGTGTTGTACATGAGCTACAGAGTAAACTGACACCTCACCTGTGTGCCCCTGCTGAATGGCGCACTGCCACAGTCATCCCTCTCTGCAAAGGAGGAGCTACTACAGACCCTGGGAACTATCGCCCCATTAGCCTTATTCTGATATGCAAAGCTATGGAGTGCATCATCATGGACCTAAGAAACAAGGATGTAAGGAATCTCTGAACTCTGGATCCCACACAGTTTGGTTTTGTGAAAGGTAGATCATGCCTGCTCATCTTGGTCGACTTCATTGAGTCAGACAGCAGAGCTGTGGATGAAGGAAGGCAAGGTGGTTCATACAGCCTACCTTGATACCATTCCCCACTCTGGAATCCTAGAAACACTGACTAAGCTTGGCATCAACCCCTATATCTCTAGGTGGGTTGCAAACTGGCTCACAAATAGTACCCCAGTGTGAAATTAGCTGACTCTTAAGTCAGACTGCTGATTAGTCACGAGTGGAGCCTCACAGGTTTAGGACCTGGGTCTTCTCCTGTTTGGTATCTACTTCTCTGAAGTACAGGTCAACACAAGGGGACTCTGGCTGACAACGTTTGCAGACGATTGCAAGTTGGGTTAACACCCAAAGTGATGTTGACATCCTACAGAATGGCCTCACTGTGTCGAGTGAGAGCCATGACATTAAGCTCAAATGCCAAAAAATGTGTCATCCACTTTGGGGAAAAATGCGGTTAGAAAGTGTTATAAGAGATTTGGGAACACAGGTTGACAGCAAACTCTATTTTGATCACCACATTCCCACTGTGGTCAAAAAGTTAATCTGTGTGGCACATCTCATAACTAAGGGTTTTGGATCCAGGGAGAAAGATGTCATTGTCTCCCTCTACTCTTCCCTTATTAGGCCAATCTTAGACTACAATGCCCCATTTGGCGTGTACCTCACTAGACACCTGCAACAACTGGAGAGGCCACAAAAGTACTTCACAAAGAGGAATCCTAGGTCTTAACACGTGGCCTATATGGACAGACTCAAAAAATGCCAGCTATTCTCGATCTCATATCCCCTACTTAGAGACTAGCTTTGCTTGACTTACAAAGCCATTTTTGACCCAGCTCTGTTAGAAATGCTGCATCTAAAGAAATCCCAATCCCTCCGCACCACACGCTCCAGAGACCTCAACCGTATTACCACAGTTAACGGAACATGCTGGAGAAGGACAGGTTCATAACTCAGAGACTGCCCATGCTATGGAACAGACTTCCCATACTTGTCAAGCAGAGCACCTCGCTCATCCTCTTCAAGAGAAATCTTGATGAGTGGATGGGAAACAGAAAATTCACCTCTGGGATAATTCCAGTGGCTCTACTCGACACAGGCACTGGGAACTAAGGTTGTGTGGCACAATGCCAGGATAATCCTTTGGGCTAGGCTTGTAAGGGACCCAGGGCCATTAGCCTAGAAGACACCTATGAAACTATTGTACCCAACCCCAGTTGTATATATTTTTTCAGCCATTTCCTTGCTTTTTCTTTTATATTTATCCCTTTAAATTTTCTTTCGGTTTACCTTTTTACCAGTAGACTTCCTTTTTCCCTTTTACTACCTCCCAGTCATCTTCACTTATTTCAGAACCATTCTTTGTCTTTTTTTTTCATCTGTTTTTTTTTTTATATCTACTGCTTCTAAAATACTTGTTCATTTTCTTTTTTTTTCTTTACTGTTTTCATTTTTGCAATCATTCCATAAATGGCCAGTTATATTTCAGTTCACATTTTTATGCATCCTGTCCTGTTTTCTTTTGCCACAGTTTATCAAATGTCTTTTTCCTCAAGAGAAACATGATGTCCTTCAAGGATGCATCTGCAGTCCTAACAAATGGGTTGTCCTGTCGTCAGGCAGCCCTTCGGTCGGCCGGATTCCAAAGTCTGGGTCTGGCCTCGGCTGGTGTCGCACTTCACCCGACGTCATCTCTGCTGGTCTTCGGGTATAAAGGCATCAGCCGACGCCATTTTCCTCAGTCTTTCTTGCCGCGTGGCACCCGAAGCAGAAGCTGTTCACAAGTGCCGGTCGGTCAGATCCAGAGATTACTACTACCGAATACTACTTCGAAGACTTCTAAAAAGCTAAGTACCCCGTTGGGGACTCTTTCTTGCCTCAGCCGATGTCAGAAAAAGTAAATAACTGTTTAACTTGTGGGAAACAAATACCTCATAAAGATTTCCACTCTTACTGCTTACCTTGTTTAGGCCCAGACCACGACGTAGCAGCCTGTTTAGCCTGTGCTTCCTTCAACCGACGAATGCTTAGGCGTCGGTCGGAGTTTGCTGAACAGTTTTTCGGCTCAGATTTTGCGTACATTATGCAGTCGGATCCTCCGACTTCTCAAATTGTTAAACGCAAAGAAAAAGACCGACCCTCGCGGTCCGCGGTTTCGGCCGAAACCACGGTTAAGCAAACCGCGAGTGTCTCGGTTTCGGCCGAAACCGAGCAAACGGGTCAATCTTCAGCCGAATCTATGACTACTACCGAGGCCCCTGCTACCCTAGTTGAATCGGCCTCTGAAGTTTTGCCTACTAATGTGGTTCCTTTAGAATTATCGGACACCATCCCTTTGGATGTCTCTACCCCAGCACGTGGTGCTGCTAGGCCTCCTGCAGCCATGTCTATTAAGGCCTTTGCCAGGGCTAAAGCAGCCAAAACTGCTAAGTCAGTGCCTGTAAAGCCCCCCACACACAGGCCCAGTTCCAGTTCTCAAATGCTTACTCTGGCAGAGGATCTCATCTCTTTAATAAGGGGATCCCAATCTCGCCCAGACAGGGCCTCTCAGCCTCCAGAAGAGACCTAGAGCAGAGCCCCCAGAGCCAGTGTCCTCAGATGATTCTTCTGATGATTCAGACATTACAGACCATTCAGAGGCTCCTTTTTCTACTTATGAAGATTCCGATGCTGAAGAATCTATTCCATCTGCCTCTCCACCATAGGAATTTTCCTTTGGAAACCTTACATGCCATGAGAGAGCAATTCCAATGGCAGGGACAAGATTTCTCAGATTCTAGAAAAAGGCTTAGGACCTTTCTACACTTACCGCAACATAGGCCCTTAGCTATACCTCCAGTTCTTCCTGTTGTGGATGATGCATTTAATGATGTTTGCACTGCTCCTGATACTTTACCTCCAGCCCTACCAAACCCGATAGGTTTTACAGGGTCCCGGACACTCATCACCACCTATACAAGGCCCCACTTGCAGATCCTGAGACTATCTCCCAGGGGCCTAAGGCAGTAGCTTCGACCTCGGCAAAAAAACCCTCTCCCTTCTGAAAGGGAATCCAGGTCCTTAGAGAGATGGGGTAAAAAAGTTTACACCTCTGCTACTCTCTCAGCTAGAGCTTTGAACTGTCAGTTTCATATGATCCAATACCAAGAGTTTATGCTTGATCAGTTAACTAAAAAACTGTCCTCTGATTCCTTAGATAAGAAATATGTTTA